>NC_073697.1:92253032-92555694 GCF_023634085.1 Falco cherrug
TTTGGATGAAAAGGTCAGTGTTTCTCTTTGGTGGTATCTTCATCCCCTCGTAGATGAAGGGAAATTCTCAAGACCTATGATAACATTCAGTGAAAATACCTTTTCTCTTATGAGGGAAGGCAAAGGCAATGATTCTCCCTCCCTGTCCTGGACTCCATGGAGCAACAAGTGCAACCTGAGGAAGGGAAAATCTTCAAGACTGCAATCCTGTCTGTACAAGACCCCACTTAGATCAATCTCTTTGCAAATCTGGGCCCTTTATTTGACCCAAGCAAGCACTCGTGACTGTTGTCTAAGTGGAAGCTGCAGTAAAGCTCCTAACTCTGAGAAGCTGGGCTCCAAACCTTTGAGGAAATTATTATCTCCTGAGTGATTTTGAGTACATTTTACCTCTGCTCACAACCCCAAATAACAGAAGAAATTCTGAGGTATCTTGGTTTTTCTGATTCTGTTCCTAATCACAAATTAAAATGGAAAAAATTATCCATAAATTTTAGAACCCTGAAAAATAAGTTTAAGTTCCACTCTGTTTTTGAGCATGGATAATGATGGCAACAGGGAATCTAGATTTTCCATTACCATCCTTTAATTCCCAATGAAAACCCTTCATTTTCTCACCCCATTATTACTCTAATAACCACTTTTAAACATATACAGCACCGTAGCTAAGCACAGTTTTTCAGTCGGGTAGGTGAAATGAATTTGCAATTTTGAGACACCCACAGCAAATCCAGTGCACCTCCATTCTAATAGAGAGGTCAGGTAGTCTCCTTTTGCCACAGTTAGGCCACTCCAGCAGAGAGGTTGGCAGGGCTGCAGCAAATCTGACTTTTGAAAACCTTAATGGGAAAAGCCAGTTCTTTGTTGTATGGAATTAAGAATGGATAGCAGGATCCTGTACTGCTATCTCCCTCTGCTTTGAGCGGTGCTTGGATCATATGATCATATGCTTGGATCATTCAAAAATCCCCTCCAACTTGAATTGTCCTACAATTCTGCAGAGAGATGAGGATTGCTTTGAAGAGCAATATGTTCGTCCTATATCACGTGTCTAAAAATAGATGAGGCATGTCTTCATAAGTATTTTCCTATGCATGACTAGACCAGAAAAATGTGATATTATCAATAAGCTGTACACTCCACCATGCTTAATATAAGAGACAGAAATTGTTCCTGGAAAAAAACCACAAAACCCAACAAACCTTTTTGACCACTGCAACACACCAATGCAGGAGGTTCTTTACAGTTCTCCCTAAGCAAAGGAGCTTGCAGCACTGAGGGATGTTTTTACTGCCTGCTTTTTTATACTACAGTGAAGTTAGGCAAAGCACTTCTCCCTAGTCTCTGTCCAGACAGAAGAGGTAGGCAGGCAGGCCTCTATAGAGCATTCTGAGTAGGAGCATAGCACATGTGATTAGTCTCCTAATTTTATCAATGAAGGTAGACACCTAAAAGCGAGGTAGTGAAAATACCCCATCAGTCCCAAATGTCAGCAGATTCATTCCAACAAAAACATCTCTTGTTTAATTACAGAGGAAATAGCGTGGTTGATGAGAAGCAACAATCTGCAAGCAGGCCAGCAGGTTGACCTCCAACTGCCATCAAGAAAAACGACCTTCAGTCTTCCCTGCTTCATTTGTTGCTCATCTAAAATTGAAAAGGAGTGAAGAGAGGATGGCAGGCATTCAGTTCTTTTTGAAGAGCTCCTTCTCTGTCTATGCGAGAGACTAGGCAAACCATGTAAGAAGCTGGGAATGACTAAAAAGTAGCTTTGTCTCCAGGCTCTGTCATTCTCAGCTGTTCTGCTCAGCCAACAAAGAAGCTGAGAAATCAGGCAGAAATTCCTTATACAATTGCTTTAAGTCAAAGAACAGAACTAGATTAAAAAAAGCTTTCACTGACCTTAGATCAAGGATTTTGTCTTAAAAGAGTGCACCCACTACAAGAAAACAGTGGATTTTTCCTGTTTCAAAACTTAGAAGAGTTCCCAGACCAGAAGAGTTCAAAACCTAGAGGATTCATTCTTTCTGAGTCTGGTGGCGTTACGAGGAAGTCTGCTGAGCTTTTTCCACTTGGTATCAGTAGCTACAGTTAAAATGAAAATCTAGTCCATGTCCCATCATGTCATTTCAGTAGGAGAGATTTAAATCCCTCCAAAACCAGTGGCACTCTTCTTCAGCAGTTTGCTGCCTACACAGCACTCCCATGCACAAAGGACTGGCAGGCAGGGTGCAGGATGGAACCCAGAATACCATTTGGCAGTGCTAGTAGCAACGAATGACATAAGGACTACAGTGAGGGTCAAAATATTGTGCCATAACAATTGAGCCTTTATAAAGCTTACCACCAGTGGTGTGTGACTAGCCAAAAGCTAATGCTTCCCTTGATACTATTTGTATACAAATCTTTTTCCATGAAGGTTATAAACACCTAGATGCTCTTCTCTTCCCCCACAATCAAATTAATGAACTGTAGCCACAGGTGAGCTGCGACGTAAGCTGCATACATCATCCAGAGAACATTGGCAGGATAAGCACTACTGAGGAATGGCACTGGAATTCCACCAAGGCTGCTACTACAAGAAACTGGGTTATCAATCATTTGTTAATAATTGACTTCAAAAGAGTGATCTTATTGGATAAATTACTGGCTCGACAGATACTTTATAAAATTGCTTATGCCTTTTACATGTTACATCCTACACATAACTTGAAGAGTCCACTATTCAAATGGTCCCAAGTCCTAATGGAGAGTCCAGCCATACCTCACACAGAAATACTAAGCCTACATAGAAAGGATTTTCAACTTCAATAGAGATTTGTGTTACACTGCAGATCAATCACACTGGGAAGGCAAGCCTAACATCAAAGACGAGACTTCAAATTGAATCCAGCAACTCTGGATTCTTGAGCAAGGAAAAGATTAGGCTACAGCAAAAAAGGGCAGCGTCTCCTAATTACTCAGCAGCGACCGTTTTGTCTACCTGCATGCTCACAATCCAGTTGCACCAAATTTGTGGAGTATCCCCAGCATCATGGATTATTCCATCAAGCTTGCCAAGCTGTGTCAATTTCTGTGCATGCAGCAGAGGCCTCTAACTTACCTGCTTCCCTTTTTTGTCTTTCCTCCTCAACTATCCTTTACCCTAAATAATGTGAGTCCGAACAAACACTGCTAGGACTTTCTGCCTTCTGGTTCACTTACTCCCACCTGTAGCAATTATCTTTTCTATCAGTGAAGACCACTGCACAAGGAACCCAGGACTTCACAAATTCCTTACTAAACACCCTTACACTGTAAGAAGTAAAGCAGAAGTGGGAGGTTGACTTGCTACAGCCTAAACTCAACTGTTCTCTGTCTGAAATGACCAGTTACAATTCTATAAGGAATTTAAGCAGGTCATGTCTGCTTTAATAAATCTGTCACTGATCCAAGGTGACTGATACTCCTTCTCTTTGGTTAGTTCCGAACTTGAACAAGCTCATCAAGAGATAAGTGAAATGGGGACCTTGGGCAAATTCAGTGTTCTCATAGATTAATGATTTCCTCACAGTAACAGCCAATAGATACCTGTGCTTCAGAGCAGCATACACGTCCTTCCCTCTACGTGCTCTGGGCATGAAAACATCTTATAGACAACATCTTAAAAAATAAACTTTAAATCCGGAGTAAAAGACCAATAATCATAATCACTGTTGAGTCCAAGCAAGGGAAGGAATATTCAGTCTGTGAGGTACAGACATGAGATGTGCTGAAACCATGAAAAGATGCTCGCTCTCACCTAGCACTGTGGGGGATCATGTTCAGTCCTGAGGCGCTCCCTAACCCTCACTACTTCCCCAGCCAGCCTGTTCCACTTCAGCAACAGTCCAAAACAAAGCTTCAAAGCTTCACCTTCATTTACATTCAGGAAACACAGGAAGTCAAAACTATGGAAGTTTCCAGTGCTTTCACTCTTGAGAAGGAATGAGCTCCCTCTCCTCTCTCTCCCACCACACACCTGGTAGCAGAACTGAAACATGCCCTTAGCAGCATACTCCTGTAAACTGCTCCTCTTTCATTTGAAATTGAGCTGAAGCAAAGGCCTACAAAACCCCAAGTTTGCATAAGCCACAGAAGAAATTTACACCTGTATCTCAAGCAAGCTCCAGAAATGGGTTAGCCAGGAGAGGCATGATGCTGAGAATCCCAAGTGACCCTCTGAAGTCAGGGCCTTCCACTGTTAGTGTTTCTGTAGTTAGAATTACTACTCCTAGGAAGATTTACAATACTCAGGTAAGCTTAACAGTGTCCATGCTAAATGCCATCTGGCCACAAGAACAGACTCTGTGCAATAGCACGTACTCCTTCAGCATCATGTTAGAAGCAAACAGGACCTGCTGTCTGTAACACCGGTATCTGTAGCAAGTGCAGCAGTAAATCTCACTGCATTCCAGCTGTAAGAAGTGCAAGGAGCTGTTCCTTTCTGCCTTTCTCCCCCCCTCATCCTCCTGCTTCCATCAAGGAATGTCTCCTAAACCCAGCATGTGAGGAGATCTCCTTGGCCCTGCCTCTCTAAATAAAGGAGAAACTTCTCAGCTGCCTATTATAGGATGATTAAGGGGGAAGGGAGAATCTAAAGCAGTCTGATGAGAATTTACAGGTCGTCGGCTCCCTTTCCCCGCTGTCAACCAGGGGGCAACCCTTAATGGGGTGAAACGGCTGCAGGAGAGCACAGGGCTCGCTCTTCAGTTCAGCCTCTAATGAGGGGCCATCGGCTCAGCTAGGTCAGCTTGTTAGAAAAGGAAGAACGCCAGCACAGAATGAGAGTCATGGACGGAGGCATACAATAGCTCTTGAGGGGCCATGAGCCTAAGCACAGGAGCTCAGGGAAGGGGGAAGGGGCAGCAACCATGTTGTGGCTACTACTCCTTTCCTCTTAAAATCCCATTACCTTCCTTTTATTTCACAGTAGAGACTGATAGGGAGGAAAAAGAAGGGGGAGATGTCCGGGAGGAACTGCCTCTGTCTAGTGCCTTCCGTCAGCAGAGGTCGGGCCCACAGGATCAATTTTTTTTTTCTGTGGATGTGATTTTCCTGTCTCTCTCCTCTTTTTTTTTTTTTTTTTTTTTTTTAAAACAAGAATACGGGCGCCAGGCTTACAAGAGGTCCTCAAGAACTGTCAATCAGGGGCATGAAATATTCAGAGAGCTTAATCTTCTTAGGGGATCTGTAGAGACCCCCTCATGGGGTCTGAATGCTCTTCATGCACTTGCAAAGAATGGGTAAGGGGAGAGAGGAAAATAAACACAGCTGAAAAGAATGAAAAGAGAGACATCCTTAGACAGACACCCTCATATCTTGGTGAGGGGCATATTATAAGAATTTAAACAGAATAGAAAAGACCTTTTAAGACCCAATTAGTGGAACAGTCTCCCTTCTGACTGGGAACCCAGAAAACCACCTTTGGGCCTTTGGGTATTCTTCATCATGGCTATTTTCTTCCTTTTTTTTTTTTTTTTTTTTGCTCAACAGGTAGCCCAGTTTATTGGTATTCCTAGCTCAACCATGACCAAGTTTTTTACCTTAAACAAGTTACTGTTTCTGCACAGATTTTGCCTTTTCTGTGGCCTGGTCAACATACAAGGATTCTATCATTCTGGTTAGTTAACAGTCAGGAACAGGTAGACTGGCCTAGTAGGTACTCTGCAAGCTGCATAACTTTCCTTTCTCAGGAATCGGGTGTGGATTTTTAAGGTACTCACACAATTGAAAGCAAACCAGTCTTTAGTTACTGAATTACACTGGGCTAACAGAATGTACCTCTATTACAGGAACACTACCTTAAAAAAAGCATGGTGAGATGCTACTCAGATATGTGCTTAGTAACAGCCCTTACATATACCTAAGATAGATACACATTATTCATTTTATTATAGAAGTGAAATCTTGGCTGTATGTTTTTCAAAGACTAGCCAGGGGCAGGCTGTTTGCTATACAGAAGTTATAATGATTTCTCTGAAAAGTGACTCCAAGTTTCTCTCTCTATCTCTTTAAACCTCTACTTAAATATCTTAAGGAAATTCTTTGTGAAGAATGAATACTGCAAATACAATAGTTTGTATCAAGTCGTCATCCTCACAAAGTCAACTATGTTTCTAAAACTTAATCTTCCACTTCTGTTGTTTGAAGGACTACAACTAGCATCTGTAACAAGTCACTGCAGTACCCCACAAAGAGAATCATGTCCAGCACCTTTGTTGTTGGTAATACAGTTCAACTCTTAAGAAAAAAAATCACTGAAATGAGCAGACACAGAGAAACCTCCTATATTTTTCCTTTTCATCAGTATCTGAAATGCAGAAAAAATTCTATTTCTGTTGCAAATTCTATGACAAGGAAGATCTCCAAATATCACTTCAAGGATGATCCATCATTTAAAGTTCTTAATTGAAGCTATATAGGGCTTGAACATAAATGTCTCATTAACCATTGGGCCTTCTTTAAGATATGATTTTCATCATCTAGCTGGTTCAGTAAATCCTAGTTTGGGAAACAACTATACAGCACAGTGTGCGACACCTGAGTATCTGGCTTTTACCACTCATCCCTGTCTCTCATTGACATGTGTAAACCCTGACAGAAAGGAGCAAGAGAAAGTAGTTTTCCTTTCAGGAGATGTATCCACTTACCACAATATGCCAGAATGAGTCAGAGGAGGATTGTTTACTTTCCCCCCTCCCAGCCCTCAGGGAAAAACTACCTTTATGTATGTGCATCTTACAAAAACTGCTGTGAAGGACTGTGCTTATAGTTTTACATCTGGAGGGCACAGTAAGGTTGGAAGTGTTTGCTTATTAATTTGAAGGAGTAACAATAGGACAGCTACAGCTATGCAGATAGAACAAAGTGGAGAAAGAGGAGAAAATCCAGTAACCAGCCAGCTAAGCCTACAAAGGAAAAAATTACACTATAATATTTAGGAAGAGAAGATGCCAGTGTGGGCTGAGAAAAAGAGGGCAGTACAAGAGCAAAGGCAAGGTATATTTTTTCCAGTAGTAGTAACAGTTAAAAAAAAAAAAAAAAAAAAAAAAAAAAGGAGAGAGAAAGCAGGAGAGAGAAAGCCTTCTTCTCCCTCTTCTCTCCTGCACCTGGGGTCATGCTGTGACCTTTCAGAAGACGGGATGTAAAAGTGACCTTTGTCAGAGTGTGACAGGGCATCCAGCCTAGCTTTCCGTGAGGAGACGTGGGAGGCCTACAGGCAGCATTCCTTCCGTGGGCAGAGGTCCTGACCTGCAACAGTGCACTCAGAGAGCTGTCAGGGGCAGGCTCCCCATCCCCAGCTCCTCTGCGGCAGGAAACACTGATAAGAATACAGGCTAGCAGACAAAGAGCCTGATCTTAAAACTTTCTCATCCTACCTGTAACAACAGTGGTATTGCTTGGGAGCTCCGAGACAATGCTTCTTTCTCCCTCTGTCCTCTCTCCCAGTCCTAAAATAAACTTATTGAAATGCCACAACCCTTAGATGCTTGAGTTGCCTTCACGAAGTCACAGGCACATCTACAGCCCTTTCAAAGATGAAGGAGAGGAATAGGGCCAGAGATTCTTTGCTGCTTTACTTCCCCTGCTTTATAAAATCAGACAACCCAGCACAACTAACTGGATGTGTTGATGGGACACGCAACTAAGCAGTGGCTTGATGGGCATCCT
Organism: Falco cherrug; assembly: GCF_023634085.1. Lineage (NCBI taxonomy): Eukaryota > Metazoa > Chordata > Aves > Falconiformes > Falconidae > Falco > Falco cherrug. The sequence continues at coordinate 92,260,725 of NC_073697.1, forward strand.
CCTCTGGCTTCTCTCTGAGGTCCTGAGCGGCATGTGTATTCCTAAATACTCTATGACCGTAAGTTTTACTGAGCTATACCAGGCATTCACTTACTCAAATACTTCTGCAGTCACTTGTACAGCTGTGGAACAAAAAAACAGAGGCACAGAAAAAATAATCCAGCAACGGGACAGACACCAGCTTGTTGTAAATATGTCAGTTCCATGCAGCAAAGCAAGCAAACCCTGGAGGACATAAAGCGAAAACATGCCAGGAGCTGTCTGACACTGGTTCAGCCCCACACAGAACACAACTGCTCTGCTGCCACTCACAAAGACAGGCACTTCCTCCTTTCTTACCCTAACCCTGTGTTTTGGCTAACAAACAGCAGATCTTCTGAATAAACAGATCTCTGTTGGACATGCATTTCAGGTGCTGGCTGCTCCAGCTGTGAAACCCTCATCTCTTTGCTATGTCCTGGAGGCACGAGAGGGCAGAGGAAGCAGGGCAATCTTCAACCTCCATCTCCTGCTGCCCCACGACCTCTGAGCTGCCACTGTTGACCCTGCTGGGGTTGCAAGGGGTTGACTAATTTGGACACGTTCAGGCAATTGCCATCATCAGCTTCCTGCTTTGTTGATCAGGGAGGTTTTTGCTGTAGGCAGGAGTCAATTATTTGGCAATCTCAGGATGATCGGAAGCGACTATTAGTGTTTGACATTTTAAAGGGAAATGGAAAACAGCCCACCTCTCCCTTTCTGCCAGCTAAACCAACCACTTCATATTAAACTTTGCATAGCTTCTTCCTCATACAAATTAACAACTGCTGCTCTTCTACAATGTCAATGGGCCACCTCAAAAAAGGATGCTTGACCATGCCTCCTAACCTGTATCACAGAAGATGGCCATCTGGGCTGCAATAGTCTCTGGAAGCTTATGTGCAGCAAAAATCCCACATGGAAGACATAAAACAGCAGGCTGAGAAAGGGACACATGTATGGAAGTATCCACCGATTTGTTAAAATAAACAAAAATGGAGCTGCAAGCTGTACACTGAATTTCCTGACCTGACAACACATGGATGAAACTTGTCTGAAGCTTAGAAACTGTATTACAGAGAAAGATCTGTGCTAAGTGGAAGGATGGCAAATTCAAGATTCCTCTCCAGGCATTTATGCAGAAAAGACAACTTACCTTGGAAGTACAGAGTAGGGAGCAAGACAGTCCAACTGGTAATGTAAGTAGCAGGAGTCATAAACCAGCAGCCCTGTTCCAACTGTATTTAAGAACTAGTGTCTGAGAAAGAAGGCAATATAGTAGGGTTCAAAGTAGGTAAACAGTTTCTCCTAGAACTAGCAGAAAAATAAGTGATGTCTCCTGACCAACAGGGCAAGATTTACAGCTTGGTTCTCTCTCCTTAGCTGCAGAGTATATGATATTACTGTTTTACAGGCATGTGTAGAAAACCCATCCAGAATCAAACCCTCCTTGTACCTCACACTGTACAAATATACAGAAGAATTTTGATTTTCCCCTACTTTAATACAATAGTTTAAAGTGTGAACAGCAGACTTTCTATTTCCAATGCCTTAGATAGTTTGGCACCAGTGAATTCTCTTAGAAAATCCTTGGGTACTAATAACCTGCTCACAGTGTAACCTAAGGAGAATTGAAACTGAAGGCCACACTTCCCAGTAAGAATGGATACAGGACAGCTACTGCTTCAAGGCTTATACAAGCCAGTTTAGCAAGCAAATGCCTGCCATGACTTACATTTTGTAAAATGGAGAGGAAGATGACTTTACAGTTTCAAGATATGCAGGTTCCCCACTATTACAAACACAAACAGTGACCTTAGATAAAGCCTCTTGTGCTCTTGAAGAATAATACTTGATGGAGTCTAACAAGGGGCCTGTTGGTGGCGGACTGCTCTCTCCTCCCCCTGCCTTTATTACTACCAGTATCCAGTTGGACCAAGCTCCCCTGGGACTGCCCAGGATTTGTCTGTATGCAGACAGCTCTGATGTGGCAGCAGGGCAGACTCTAAGCGGTGGTGTGATTTAATAAACAGACACTTAAGGCAGTTTACGCTGGAGTCAGCCCACTTCGGATGGCCTTCTCTGCTAATTTAACACTGGCTGCAGCCCCCAAGCTGGCGTCTCCCTGCTCATTAGGGAAAAGGGGTGTGTATGCATGTGGGGGGGAATTCTTGTTTCACATTGGTGCTCAAGAGATTTTATTATACTGGGCAGCTCATTTCAGTCACTACATTGCAGAGGATTTTGAACAGAAAGGGGGAGGCAGGGCATACTAGTTAGGATCCTTCCCTGTTGTTATTTTCATTAATTTTCCTCTTTTTCTGTTTTGGTTGGGGAGGATGTGACAAAAAGGGACAATAATTGCCATTTGCTGCAGACTTTCAGGAGTCCTCCTCAGCCATTACAGATTAAATTGCATTCTGTACAAGTGTCCATCAGGCCACAGCTCCAGACTCCAGGCTGGTTAGAGGGCAGCTGATTCAGCTGCAAGAACATTTTGCTCTACTTCTGATCTGTCCTAATTATAAAAAGGATGCTCTTGCCTTTAACCCCTAGAGTTCACTCTTTCCTATTAGTATGGAACAGTCCCTCAGCCAACTATTCCCCTGGTTTAACTGAGTTACCTGGACTGTCAGCAGCAGAGAATCTACACAGATCTATACTGCCTGAGTGTGTATCTCCTAATTTTTGCATCTCTGACCCACACAAAGGATTTCAGATTTCAAATAGAGAATAACAAAACCAGGACAGGTTCAGAACTTGCAGAATCTGTCTGATTAGATTCTGGATTTTGTAAAATCAAACCTAAAACTAAAGAAAATACCCACACTTTCAATTCAAAGCATGAATAGCTTGAATACACATAGCTGAGCTAGTTTTAAGGTAGTAAGCATCAGTACTCCTAGCAGTATAGCAAGAGGGAAAAGCAGAGTCTATATTTTTTTGAGAAGATCAGCCTGTAGGCCCACACGGAGTATATTACAGTTCTGGCAGTGCAGACAACAGTATTGAAGCCAGCTTGTTAACAGATGTCTCAAGAACAACTACACTAGCTGTACAGACAGCACTGCATACAGAATAAACATCTGGACTCTGGACTGCAACCAGGAAGCAGTGGGTTGTCCTTTCCCTTCAAGTGGTAAACTGTTCCATTTTAAAACCTATTACAATATATCTTGCCACATCTTTGGCTACAATGAGGTGCAACAGGACTAAAAGCAACACAGAAAAACAACATGGGCCTGATACTGCTCACTTCAAGTTTTATTTTGATGCAACTCTGGCACTAACTCCAGCTGATTCACTCCTGACTGAAGCTGGACTACATAAGATGAGTATCTACCTTTGTTAGTTTGTCCCTTAACAGCACATACATCGAAGCATATGCTTCTGCACAGACTCCCCCTCACCCCCTCCTACCACCAAGCTTCTGTCTTTTTCCACTAACAATTAATTCTTCTCCCTTCTGTAGACTCTTCTTGAAAGAGGCACAGGGTTGATACTCCATGCTTCTCAGAAAACTGGCATTGTGTCAAAGTTGCCCAAGAGTGCCATGAGCAGTTGTGGCCCTACAACACCACAAATGGAACAAGTTTGCACCTTAGCACCACACTTCAGCAAAAGATAATTTCATTGATTCACATGTTTAACACCAGAGGGACCAATACTACCATATGGCCTGAAATCCTGCAAAACATGAACTATCCAAGACTCCTGCAGTGAAAGGAAATATCCTGCCCTACTGCATAAACTCAATGTTACTAACAGCAATATCTCATGGTTGAAATGCAGAATAGTTTAAAACAGACATGCAGTCTCAGCACACTTCATGTGATGATGCACCAACCACATCCTACAGCAATCTGTTCCAATAGTGGCTTACCACTGCCAACATCTTCCTTTTGTATTTCAAATCTCTCTTTGTCTTGAAGCAAGCTCAATGTGGAAAAACATTTTGCTTTAGTGGCACTGACAAAATCCACTTACCCTAACAGACAGTTATATTTTGTCTGATGGTATTTTTCCTTTTAGATGCTCCTCTCTGTCTCTTAATTTCTATGGTCTTCATTAAATTCCCACTAAATATCCCATCCATTCCATTTCAGTAAGCCTGTGGGGTTTTTTGTTTTGTTTTCAATGAGTTTACTTTCTGGAGAATATTTCTTAGAATCAACAGCCCCTTAGCCGTTGGCAGCACCTTTAGAAGGCATTAGTGGAAAATGTAAAAGCGAGTGGGAAAAGAACTTAAAAAAATACTGAGGAGAAGACCAAGCACAGCATCTGTCTTCTCCAGCTAGTACTGGACAGCTCCCTCAAACCAGGCTCTCACCATCAACGCCTGGTGGCACAAGGAGCCTTTTAATACCCTTCTGATATAAAACATAAAACCAGCTGTTACCAAATACAGCAGTCTGCTATTAACAGCGACTATGAATGTGGCTCAGGAACACTGCGCAGAAAGCTTGCAGCAAACGATCTAGAGAAACCTTCCTTATAAAAGCATTTCTCCTTACCTTCAGTCATTAGAGAGCAACTGATGTCCTGAAGCAACAGGATTGACATTCCTGCCAGATATCTTACCTGCTAAAAAAGTTCTGTACCACCGTATTTGTGGCATTTTCATTATGTCCACCTTCTAAATCACTTTTCATGGAGAAGCTCCTAATACACTTTCTCTGCATCACTCACTATGTGAAGAGCATACTTACTTCTTTTGGACTTATCCATCCTCTTACAAAACATGCAACTTAGAAGTGCTGGTCAGAATTGGATGTGTATTTTAGTCTGGATCCCATTGTCTGGTCCCTTAACGCATGTTGAGCCACCTCCATTTTCTTAAAACCACATCTCTGAAAAATTAGAAATTTTCTCTTTCAGTAGACAGAACATTTTATCACTGGAACCTTAAACTACTTATAAAGTCTATTCAAGATTACAGTTTTTCCAAGTCTTTGTCACACGTAGGGCAAAGGAAGGGGCAGCAATCTGTGCAAATTCCAATGTAGTATTCAATGTATTCCTGAGAGGTATACAGGGAAACATTTGGTTTCAAACACAAATCTTTTTGCAGAAAAATAAAGTCTAAATTAACAGAATTCATGTTCATGTCCTTGCATTGGAGACTGCTTGCTGGCAGCTGATTGAAAGTTTGAAAAATACAGATTAATAAAAACATCTAACAAGAAACCTTGTAGTCTTCTAGGCAGATCTTCTACAGCTGAAGCCAAATAGTTACAAATAGCGTAAAATCAAGACCCTTAACAAATTTGCAGTTTTTCAAAGACAAAGACCATTTCTTTTTAAAAACTATTTAGTCTTCTAGTGTAAACTAGGGTCAGCAAGACGAGTGCTTTGCAGGTCTTCTCCACACACAAATCTGCTGCTGCTCATATAAGTGGCTACTTCCTAATTGTCTTAACTTACCAACTGTAAGTTAAAGAGCATAAATTTCCTACTGCAGATTCAAATATATACATATAATTACTCCTTTGTGAATGGGAGAAAAGATCATTCTATCAATGCAAAACTATGTCAAATATAGATGCTACACTTCAGTAAATAGTAAAAAGATCACATATGTAAGTGAACTATAAAATTTATACCACTATAAATAAGTGAATGAAGCTGTACGGATCAAACACATGATGAAGGATCAAATACAAACAAGGTACTGTGTTTTAGTGACTTAATCAGTCGGGCTTCTGCAACTGTTCATGTGCATTTTTAACTCACCCTGATTTTGAAAAATGACAAATTGAAATCAATAATTACTTAATGAGTCAATTCTTAATTGCTTATTTATTATTTTACATATTGCTGCTAGTGCCAGGAGGCTGAGGAAAGAAGAGAGAGAGGAAATTATATCGTAGTACACACATATGTGAGATGTTTAAGTTAGAGTTTAAGAGGTGAGAGAAATGCTCAACAAGACAAATAGAGGGAATGTAAACTGACCCTGAAAATCTCCATCTAAAATTAATTAAAACGGATGATGACGGTACTGGGAAAACAAGAACACCAGCAAAAATAAATTACACTGCAGAACTTCCTAAGAATCTCTGCCACTGATCATAACACTTGTGCTAAGAGCTGTACTAACTGCAGAGAAAAAGAGGGTCCCCCCCAGGGAGACAGTAGAAATAAGTGGGAAGAGCTAAACCTCAGTAAGCTTAAAAAAACATTTGATCAAAACCCAGATGTAACTTATTCTCTTAAGCACTGCCATCGTTTCCCACTCACATGCTATGAACTCAAATCCTGGCTCAGGGGAAATGTCTTCTCCTTAGTTTACACTGCAAGCATGTTAGAAAGATAAATACCTATCCTGGGTTGAAAGAAAGACTCCAGTTTAAGAAAAGGAAACAAAGGCCAAGCTTTCAGCCATTTTGTGCAGCAGTTTCCAATGCCCTAGTACTGAGCTGATCGTGTCAGTATCTCAAGGTCCCCAGAGACGGTAATCTTATGTGTTCAGAGAGGCTTTAGTTCATGCAAGGTCAGAGTAATTGTGCATGATTAATGGTTTATCTCTTCCTGAAAGCCTTACACAAAGGCTCCAAACCAAGTTAGCCGTAATTCCATACTCCTTACAGTCCGCTTAAAGGGGCAGCATCCTATTTCCTGTTGGTGGGGCCAAGCAGGTTGACTTTATCTATCAGAATTGGAAGGGGGCCATGTGGCCTTTAAAAGAAGTCTCTATCCCCCATTCAGCTCCCTAGGAAATACTAATATAAGGGGCGGGGGGGGGGAAGTGGGGAAGGAAAGAAAGAAGTCCAAATTCAGTCTAAACCACCCTAAAGTCTGAAAAAAAGACTTGTCTGTAACAGTCCCCAAACCTTTTGCTGTGAGATTCTTTGGTTTTCTACAGAATTGCTCCTTATCATATTGCCAGAGCAGGGCACATTAGAATCACCTTAGAATCTCATTTTTATTCTGCAGCCTTATTTTGTTACAAAAAGGATCATTTTTAATCAATTACAGCTTTGTGACCATGGGCAGCCAAATAAGCTGATTAAATTATTATTTGCAGATAGTGCTCACAGATCATTCCTTAGGGATAACTGCAAATTTAGCCCTTTTTTGTTTTCACAAAGCATTAAAGAAGCCTGATTTCTCTGAATGCATGCTGTCTTTTGCTAGGAGATTTTAACTGGCTGTTTTCAGACTATAGAGCATTTGTGAACTGTTCGGTTCAGCTACTTAGTTATACACAGTGTGTAATTGGGCACGTAAGTCATATGCTGTTGTTTCTGCTCTCTAAGTGGATGCCCAAAGCCCTTTACACAAAAGAATAGTGAATAGTTTTGTTCACATACCAAATCTCCTTGCTCTCCTGTGACTAAGATGTTCAGATCAAACACAACATTCCCTGTGGTTTTATGCGAACAAAAATCCACGCGCATCAAGTTCGCTCACTAACAGCAAATGACAAGGGATCACAAACATGGATGAATCGAAACAGCGGTCTGCAGTTCAGAATTATTTTTTTTTAACATAAAGCTCAATCTGATTTGATGGTGGGAACTACAGTTTAACTGGGAATCTGAAATACTACATGTTTTGTTGCAGGGAGGAAAAAGGCATACAGTACAGTTAGAAACCTCCACGCAACAGTAACAGGAGTTGTCCGTAGTGGTCATATAAAATTAGCTAGTTAGCCATTGCAAAAGCAATACTGCCAGCCATAGTCTGCCTACCCCGTTCTTCAAGTGTGTTAGGAACAGTAGTTTTTTTCAGAAGGTGGAGGAGTTGAACAATGTCATCAGCTGTCTTAAATGTCTTCCTACCTAATAGGCACAAACTGGCTGAAAAATGCAACTGGAAGATAACTTGGATGAAAGAGAATCATGACCTCTAATGTTTTGCTCTCAGAGAAAAGGTAAGATTAGACAATGAAAAGGACATTGGACTACAGAACAAGAGATGCCAGCAAGATGGGGGAATTGGTCTCTTAGAAAGACTTCCAATGGGAAGCAGTGTAAAGTAAAGCTGGAACTTACTGGAACAGACTACACTAAGGGTACAGTAGCAAACTGACAGAAGGGAAACTGAATGTTTCTGATCTTAAGTCAAAAAATTAAACACTATTATGGAAATTGTAACACATGAGTAAGGGTTAGTATCAAGGAAGAGGGAAAAAAATAAGAAAGTCATCAATGCCTTCTTTACTTATAAATTCACAAAAAGATTAATAGTGACTCAAGGGAATTTTTCCTATCAAGGAATAAGACACAGTCCAGAACAAAGCCAAGGCAGGTTAAATAACACTTTTTTCAGTATAGCTGAACCAGGGGTCTGTATGCTAAATCCTCTCTTCCCAGACAGAAAAGGAAACATCCTAATTATCCAAGCTATGTAACAGATTCTATGCTTACAGAGGGCTTGGATCATCCCATGCATATACACCCTGGAACTGGGAATGGCACTAAGTCTCTTTCTGTAAAAATGGAGTCTGGGGACAGAACTCCAAAAATTCTAGACCCCATGGAAGCTACATTTGGGTTAACCTGACCTACCTAAATCGAATACAACCAAATATGTAGGGCTGATGAAATCTGCCCTAAAGCAGTTCAACAGTAGCTGAAATAGTTAATCTGTGAATAACCAGTATGAATCTTGATATCATTCTTGAGGACGAGGAAGGTTCTGTAGAAACAGAAGGCAAACAAAGGACCCATCTTTAAAAGCACAACTCAGTAAACTTAACTGCACCATCTAAAAAGACAAAAAAAAATTTGAACAATCAGTTTAGAAGTAACTGGAAGGTAACAGGATGATGAAAAACTGTCAGTACATAATGATCAGGAACAAATTATGGGGTAACAGTCCCAGTGATTATGGGATGGGGGTGGGGGGTGGATGGGTATGGGGAGGAGCATTAGAGGTGATTTACTTTGAAAACTAAAGAAAGAAAGACAATGCTTTTAATTCTTGCCCACCTAATATTTTCAAAGCGTACAAGGGAAACCAAATGTACATTAAAATCACAATATGGGTGCACAGCTATCTAAAAAATCCTCTTAAATTACCAGCAATTTGCTGCCAAACTGACAAGACACTTTGCATGTAGTTCTACAGGGGACCACAGCAGCTCCAGTTTCATGATTCATTAGCATAGAGATACACAGCAACCATCTTGAAAGGTATCATTAGAAGTCAGCAATCTCAATAAATTGGTGGGGAAAAAAAAAAACCTGATTGTATCAAGATGGAACAAAACAGACAAGTACAAAATGTTCTATCTATAATAAACAAGTTCAAAAAGAGGCAGCAATATTCAGAGAAGGGTCTTCAATTTACAGTACAACACAAACCGAATTTTGATGAACAAGTTGATATCACCAAAAAAGGAGGAGGGAGAAGGAAGACATCTCATTCCAGAACGTACTGACAGGTGAGAAATGGAATGTCATTTTCCCTCAATGCCCCATTTTAAATGAGGCCTCAAATTAAACTGAGATACCCAATTTTGGCCACCTCACTGCAAGACAGCTGTGGACAAACAAGAGATCATCACAAATTATAAGAAGGTTCAAAACCACTGCTGAAGGAAAAAGACTGATGGAACTGTATTTATTTTTCAATCAGAAAGAGAAAATGGGACACGACTATTCTTCTGTTGTAGGTAAGTGGTGGTTATGAAAAGGACCGATGTTCATTTTTTTTCCTCTGGCCACTTGGTGGTAGAACAAAATGTAACCAGCTTTGCTGACAGCAATAATATTTGGGTTTGATATTAACCTAAGTGTCATTAATTTCCTAATAAAACACATAGTTAAGCAACAAAACAACCCAGCTACATAGGCAGGAAACAGCATTCCTTTCAAAGAAGGACCTTAGACAGATTTGTCTCAGAGATGTCAGGTACGCAGACAGACTCACAGACATGAGCAAGACAGCACTTGAACTACTGGCCATAGATTCATTATGGAGATTTTTACTTACCTGAAAATGTTTATCCATCTCTGAAAAGGACCAGCTTGGTATCTCAGGACATAGGCTTGCAGTTAAATAAGCAGCTTGTGATAAATGATGAGCAAGGTCTGAGTGATTATTGTAACTGCATTAGACTACTATCTCCAGGTAAAAACACCTTTGTGGCGAAAGATGCAATAATATAAAAGAACATCCTGGCTGCTACTCCCAATTGTTGCAGGTATGCTCTAACCAAACAGACCCACACTCCTGGCTGCCACAAGTTTCCTACTTGGACTAGCCTGAACCAAAACACTGATAAGCCCAGGTCTCTCGGCAGCAGGCAGGCATTCAAGATTTTGGTCTGATTAGGAAGATGTAGATTTTTGAGATTCACCAGGAATAGAGAATCAGGAATCCTGAATTAGCTTTCAAGTTCCCCATCAAAGCATCTAGCGAGTTTTGCATCTGACAGCGCAGGACCCAACAGCACCATACAAGGTCACAGTGCAGGATTTTCTCTAAACATAGTGTTATACCTCAATGTCATAAGTAAGCACTGTCTGGTATGTGGTCAAACCCACAACAAATGGTGACCTGCCATGTCAAATTCCCTGGTTCGATGGTTATAAAGTTAGCATGTGACACAGAACAGATTAAAAGAAAGAAAGTATTGCTTGCATCTTCAGCGCACAATTTCTGAAGCAGATCTGAAGCTGTATCAGCTGGCCACCTTTTATTCTTCGTAATAGTCTGAGGAAAACAGGACAGAAGCCTATCTACGCACTGTTACGAACACTCCCTGTAACATCAGGAAACAACCCTGGCTTGGGATGCAATGTCCTTTCCAATATAGTAGCAATATATCTTTCCAAGTACTTTTTTTTTAAAAAAAAAAAACAAACAAAAAAACCCACCCACAACTGTGTTACAGTTACCAACCATTTGAACTATCTAGCTCACAGTTGCCATGGAGCCTGGGCCTCAATTTCTTTTTCTTCTTGTCTCTTTGGGGTAAAGTAGATTTTTATGCCAGATTAACCAAAGTGCTGCTCTTCTTTGATCTGCAGTTCAGGCCACAGTTCTGACTGAAGAAGGGAAAAATAATTCACCAGGGTGCTCCAAACTTAGCAGCAGCCAAAAATGCTTGGGTTTCCAAGGTTTCCCCTATTTCCCTTTCAGTAGGGACACGAAGAAACTAGTAACAAGTTAAATTTGTTGAAAGGGCTTTCTGGTTTGCTCTTAATTTCTTTCTTGCTCACTCTGTTTCTCCACAAATAGAACGTGAACAAATACTGACCTTAGCAAAGCCTCCAGGTGAACCATCAGAAGGTGTATAAAATATTTTAAAGTTATTAAATAACCACAGTATCCTAACCTTCAATTTCCCTTTTTTACTTTGTTCTTCCCTGCTGTTGCTCAGGTAGGCAGCCCTTCACATGCAGAACTAGCAGGACTCACACCTTAGTGCATTATAAAACAATCAGCTTGCATCATGGACCATAGCACTTTCTGTCATACAGCTTCCCCAGCAAGTACTTAGCCCCACAAAGCACACCTTTAAAATCAGTTGAACTATATTCAAGTGAGTTTAATTCAAAAAATAAAGTTAGCATAAGAAAGACTGTGATTTTTTTTTTTTTTTTTTAATATTTCTGACACCACATCTAAGAACATCTACAAGGAAGAGGAAAACTCCTAGAAAGCTTAATCCAGTCTGGTGCCGAAGATGTCAAATGACAACTTACCAGATTCCTCAGTGCTTATACTTAGCCTCAAATCTTCATTAATTAGCTAGAATTCAGCAATTTCTATATAATTTTAAAAACTAGTAATAGTGACAGCTACAGCTAAAATGAAAATTTTATCAGTTCAGACCTTAACTAGTCAGGCAGAACAGTGAAGTCCTACAGATAACAGAAATAAAGTCACCTAAAGAAGGTAGATTTAGAGGTCATCTCACAGTGATATGTTGGTCTAATATGATATCTGCTTACTCGTGATAAAATTAACATTAAAGTCTGCATAACTCAGAAACATATAAACAATACCAGGTGCTTAAGTAGCACTTAGCCTGGTGTTAATTATATCACATGTGAAACCCCAAGCTCTGTCTTTCAGCAGAAAAGTTGCCAAGAAATTACTCTCCAGTGGCACCAGAGGATTTGGAAACAGCTCATTAGTACCCTGCAGAAACAAAGGATTAAATTGTGCCCTAAAACGTCCAGCTCATGCCGTTACAAAGCCATTGAACTATATCCAGTGCTTTTTAGAATCATCAGGGAGTAGGACACTGATAAAGTTAGAAGGGAAAAGTTGAGAAAGAAAAGCAGTCATGCCTACAACAGGCACAAGAAGGGGAACTAGAGCTCTGTCAGTACTGCACTGTACTTCTAATTAGAAACCATGTCCTTCTGTAGCCCTACAAAACCTTTTCTCCTACTGCTTCTCTGGTTTCCCTTCATCTAGTTACACAACTCCTTCATCTGTAGCCTGACCTGCCTCAGTGCTCAGCCAAAACACATATTCCAGATATTCTAGTCCTTTCTGTGAAATAGCTCAACTGTCTCTAAGCCAGTCCTGAGGTAAACCCACCTCTTCTTTCCCCTTAAACAGATGCTACGTTGTACACCAGAACAAACTGATTTTAACAAAGCAGCTTGTTATTTTGCAAATACAATGTGCAGCATTATATGAACCAATGACCTACTCCTATATATTATACAATTGACCACATCTGGGTCTCCATCCAGGACAAGGTATTTTTTTTTCTGTTACAGTACTCAATGTCCAATGCCAGTAGATTTGTGATTTTAATTAAAAGAAACATGCAAAAAAATTTTTTTTTTTCAGTGATACAGGTAGCTGTTGCATTCAACTTAATCTGGCCCTACAGACAAAGTGATATACAGAGTAACTGACAATGTCACCAGATTTCTTTTCCCCCCATTGCTGTGTGCATTTTAGAAAAGAAAACTCACCAACTTTTAAAAAGTAGTTTACAGACTCTGAGTTCAGCTGTAATAAATGGGTGCAGCCCTGCTTCGTAACTAGTATGGAACTGCACAATGCCAGAAGCAAGCAGGCTGACTGGGCCTAGAGGAGGTTCATGTCTTTACAGAGATTCAGTCTTGTCTCAACTTTGTCATTCAATCTTCTCCTCAAAGAAATGTTCCTGCCTACTCAGAGAGGGACCTCTGTTGTCTCAGATCATCCTTCTTCCACTAGGTCAGTAGGATAATGAGAAGCCCTCTGTCCAAAATTGCTCTCCACAACAAATGCCTTTATCAGAAAAAAAGAACATCATTGCACATAAAATCACGGGGGGGAAATGAACAGTTGCAGCAGCACCTTGCTGAGTTAGCAGCAGCCTAGAAAAAAATGTGGCTTTTTGAGATATAGTCTTCTCAGGAACTTTCAGTGGTTTACTAAGTAGAAAATGCAAAGACGCCAAATAAATTCTTAACTATTTAACTTCTGATTCCTTTAGCATGCACATAACGCTTAAATCCAAACTATCTTCCTATTTCTCTACATACTAAAATAGAACAACCCAAACACATTGAGTAAAGTAGTGATTTCCCAATATCTAAAGATAGGAAATCTTTTCTCCAAGGGCACGTAACACTGACATGCACCACAACAGCCACACTTTGACAGCCATGGTTTTGATGGGTCAGCAAACACTGCACAAACGTATTTTGTGTTTTGCCTTAATATATGGTACAGAAAGGAACTGGTTAACAAGAACACAGGAAACTCCTTACAAATTGGTAGTGATGGCAATTTCCTGCAATAACTTAGAAGATTTTCACTTGCTTGGTTGGGTTGGTAACTCATATCCTTAGGTTGAAATTCAAGAATGTAAAGTCTTGACACACAATCCAGTGATTAATAATATAGACTGTATATAAAATGTGAAATATACTGGACCAAATTCATAATATACCTACAATAGGTGTAACAGAAATGCTTTTCAGACAGATTTTTGACTTCAAGACACTTTTAGAAAGTTTTTTATTAGCAAAGAGGCTTAGAAAACTGACTCTATTCAAGAAAAGCTACCACAAGAGTCAATGAGAGTTATGTCCAAGTGCAAAGAAAGTGCTCAGCAAAGACTTCAGGGTTTAGGATAGGATTTTCAAAATCACTCAAATGATACAAGGTCTATGGAATGATTTTTGGAGGCAGAGTGGGCATTTAGGCATCCTACTCCTATTAGCTTTCTCAAGAAGGTATTAAGTTATCTATCTGCCACTTGCAAAATCTCTGTGGAATTGTAAACCAACTAAGCACTTTTTAAAATTCTAATGCAAGCCTCTAGCTATATGGGTAAGTCCTATATGGTTATCAAGAAGCACACTGCTAATTTTCAAAAGAACAGACTACACTGACTGAAGGTTAGGTGCTGAGCTCTTCTGAAAATTCAGGCGCTTTATTCTCTTGCTGAAATGTAAACTTGACAAGCTGAAAACTTTTTTTATGCAAACATTTGAAGATCTGTCTCTGACATCCACCAAAATCTATATGTTACTGACTGATGTCAGGGGTGGGGGGTGGAGAGTTTAAAAAATCATGCATTTGGATTGACAGATTCTTTGACAATTCTTGTTCTTCATGAGCACAGTTTCAATTCATTTTTCACAAGAGAGATGCTTCTGTGTTTAAAGATAGAATATATGGCTAGTATGTAATATGACTGAGGAAAATATGAGAGCAAGCTAGGGAAACACCCTGAAATCACTGTCGTGAACCAGACGTTTGCACCTTACAGATTGATGCAAACCACAAGGTTTGATGTCCAAGGGGCAATACATCATGCTTTAGTGTTGCATTTTTCTCCCCCATGGCAGTGTGTTGCATTACAGTCTGTAAAGTAGTAAACCCACATACACCATTATAAATAGTCATGGAAAGCCCTGGAGTGACTGCAGCAGAGTTGGAACTGCACTCTCTGAGCCCCTCAAGGAATTTCAGCCATGGCTTAACTCTAGGGACATCACTTATCCTATCAGTTGAATATCTAGTAGACAGGTAGATGGGGGCCTTCACACAAGATGTGACAAGGTGTACAGTTGCTTCAGTGAATCCATGTTTGCTGGGATGAGGCTTTAGGGGCTTTCAGTCTCTGAAAATAGCAGTCATCTCTGTGCCATCTAATAGCCTTTCATCCACAGAGAATCATCCTTCTTGTCTAAGAGAAGAAGCAGGAGGTGAGGCCCAGCTCAGGAGATCATTTTGAAAATATGCGTAACTCAGAGCTTCTTCACTGGCCCACCTATGTAGTTAGTTCCTCACGTGCACCCCCACTAAAAGTGTCCCCAGGAGCAGCCTAAGATGCACTGACAGCATCTATCTTGCTCCACGGAGGATGGCTTAAGGTAGACTCCACCAAAAGAGCCACAACCACCTGCTGCAGGGCACTGCTGAACTCCACAAATGCTGCCTTCCCCTGGAGCTGAGCAGATTCTCACCCTCTAACATAAAGCTGTGCCTCAATCTTCCTCCCAATGCACATGGAAATTTGGCTTGTCCTGTTAGTTGCCAGAAGTAAAACACAAGACTTGACAAACCTCAGCTCATGCTCTGTTGATAGTGCCCACTATTGCTCTTTCAGCTAGTAACAACGTGGCTTGAGGAACCCAGCACTTTTCATACACTGGTTTAGGTATGGGAATAGACACCTCCTTTGGGAGGTCCTCTTATTCACTTTTTCCTTAATTTCTCATTTCAGTTTCTAACACATACTACAGTTAGAAGAGCTGCACAAAGTTAAATTCTCTCTTGCCACTGGTGTTTGTGTCACCAAGCATCTTGTCCTGCAGAATCAGCCTAGAAACTCCTCCCAAGTCTTTCCTGGTTTTGTGGGTGACAATGGCTATTCAAAACTGGGAAAACACAAGAACTGAAGAACATTCCTAGCATCTAAAAAGTATCTCATATTCTCATGAGACTGGGTCTGAGATTGATCACACTTTTTTCCCCCCACAAGTCCACTTGGCTCTTACTCAGAACTTGTCTTATTTGCTGGCAAAACGTGTGGTTTGATGCTTTGCCTTACTCAAGGGTTCACAGAACTTTCTCCTTGTGCCAGATTTGTTATGAAACCTCAGGCTGTAGGCTTCAGGAAACTCAACTTCCATCAAGTTTCTGCCTTACCTGCAATGTAAAAACATGCTATGCAGACCCTATCTTCCTTCACAAAGGACAGTGCAGGATCTTGCTGTCCCAGTAAAACAACATGCATTTACAGAGCACTAATTCCTTTTAAATTGCACAGGTTCTTTAAAATACATAGGTTTTGCAGTGCCTAGCCCAATACCTGAATGACAGACAGAAGCAGACCGGGCAATGCTGTGTCTCCTCCCTGGTTCCTGAAGCAAACTAAGAGAATTGGCTCCTCTGCTCGCCCAGGAATTAAACAGTCCCTTCTCCCTTTCACAAACACATAAGCTGACTCCTTAACATTTTCCCCAAAAATAGCCAGAAACTGTCTAGCTCAGGGAGATTTGCACTCCATTGCATTTAACTTCTTACGCCACCTCACATGTTCACATTCAAGACAGAAGCTGTTGTCAGCCCACAGACATACCTGGGCAATCACTCCATAGACGGCACAATGTTCATGCCTCTGCGCATGTATTAAAGTGCCGCAGCCAGCTAATTCTTTACAGCTTGCACTTTTTAGCTCTCGTTATGGCAGACAGTTGGGCGCCCCTGTACAGTTAAAGATCACAGGCCTTGATAACCTGGCTCTTTGATTTATGACAGCCCAGACCTTAGTGATCACCTAATGAGGGGAACCTGGAGTGTCAACCTGTTTATTAAATACCCAGAAACAGCTGTAGACCCAGCCAAGGAAGTAAGTTAATCATATTTCTCATTTATTTTGTGTATCCCTCTCACTCCCTGGCTCTCTCCATTCTCTCCTCCGTTCTGCCTCACTCCCTCTTTTCATCTCAGAAGGGGAGGGATTTCGGACAGGTCATTTACGAAGACTGTCAGGGGGCCGAAATGTTTGCGATTTCCTACTGATTTCTTAGGTGTTTAGAAGTTAATAATATTCAGCACCTCATGATTCTTTCCTAGATGTCAAACAAAGACATGAAAGGCAAGGAACCCAAGAGGAAAGGAGGGGGAAGGAGGGAAAGGGATGGAGCAGTAGGGGTAGTAGGAGAACAACTTTCCTTTTCCCAACAGTTTTAAAGAAAGCTGCATCCAATGAAAATCTGGCCTTAGTACTAACACAAAAAAACCCACCTAAGAATCATGCAAACATCTCTCTGTTGCCTTTAGTGAAACAAAAATGTCTTTGCTCTTCCTCAGTAAGACTCTGGGCAATAAAAACTAAGAGCCAAAAGGTGAAGATTCAAACTGTAAAATACTTTACATTTATGAATTTTCCCTTCTATCCCTATTTATGGCTCTTACTTTCCCTAATCCATTCACGTTTTGGTATTTTTTTAACAGCTTTGAAATAACTCATGAAAGACATGACTTGCTAAAAAAATCACTGCATCCATCCACCCGATAGGATGCAACTCAGACATCCAGGAAGAAAAGATATCAGATATTATAACAATATCACACATCACCAAAATAACCTGGATAACTTAGATACAGATCTAGGGCACAGAACAAGTGCAGTCATGTTTATATTAACATATTATTATAAACTTTATAAACATTAAAAAAGCCTTGAAGCTCAGCTACAACCAGTTCAAGTATTTGCAATTCACCTTGATTACAACACATCACTTTCTTGAACTAGAAGAGTTTTGATCAAAAAAGTATGTCTCTTATCAGTGAACACAGGTCCTACTATCTTGCAAGGTGAAGCTGGCCCCAGCAACTGTGAATCTGCTTCTGTACAAGTCTGTTTACCACATCTGGAAAGATAAACCTCAAAAACTGAGGCCATAAACACCCTCATTTATAAACACTTTGGTGAAACATAAATGTGGGGAAACACTCAGATACCTGATGTGATCCCATGTGGCACTATGAAACAGACCATATCCCTCACGCTGTATTCAGAAAGGATGAGACAGCCGATATAGAGCACCAGGAAAATCCAATACTTAGTGTTCTTAAACAAGAGTTCCCTACACAGCAGTGTGCTATTTGAATTGCAATCAAAACTTTTCCAAAAAGCTGAAGTGCATTTCTCCATACTAGCCCTGAGGTCAGCAGGGCTGCATACCACAGGGGGCTGGTCCACAACCAACAGAAACATTAAAGCCCTGGGGCTCCCTGTTAGGCAAAATGTATTACTGTCTCTGTTATCACCTGAAAGTCCAAAAGTAGAGGGCTATGGGACTACTCTAAGCTTTTGAGTTGCAAATATCAGATAAGTATCTTCACTTCTGGCCTAACAACAATCAGCTATGATTCATAGGTCTGAGCTCACCACACAGTAGGTTGTCCCTCTTCACACCTCTACTTCTATCAGAAACTAAGGAGAGCAGTAGCTGGCTTTATCACCTTCTTAGTGATTAGAATTCCAATCCTTCTAATAGAGCTTCAAGCAAAAAGCTTCTTCATCTTCTTCCACACTGGCCAAGGCCCTCCATGGGTAAACTAACAGGGATGGAAAAAGCTCACATTATGATCCCTTGTTTTCAGCTGCAGAAGAAACCAACCTTCTGATATGCCAATCCTTCAAGTCTCTTCAAGCAAGTTGCCACGACCTTGAGGAGCCAAGCTTATCAGAAGTTGTTGCCTCATCGTTTCAGGTTCAACATTTGCAGAATTAGCCTAAGATGTCAAGTGGGTGCTATTTACAGAGGCTCCACCCTGATAGGATGATTTTCAAGGCTATCAGACACCTGATCTCAGCCGAGCAACTCTGCAATCCCAGCCCTTGGTATTTATTTCAATGTTGTACTCTTTCCTCCAGAGGCAGCATTCAAGATTATAGGCAACTCTCACCTTAACACACACCTCTACCTCCTTGTGCACCTTCCCAGACTTGCTACCACACCATTAACCAGCTTTTGCAACCTAAAGAAGCTCAGTGAGCCTTCTCTTGTTAAGAGTCTGAGACTGACAGGTTTACCAATTCAACCCCACTGCCTACTCTCACAGATGAGTGCTTCAAGCTACCAAACTCATTCACCCTGTAGACTACACAAAAATCTGCCTAAAGCTTCCCCATATCTCTCTCACTTACATTGGCCAGAAGAGCCCATAAGGGCAGCCCAGAGTGTACTTTCTCTGGTGCTTTGTCCAGCCTGCTTGGAAATGATGGGGAAACGCTTTCAGCTGCTGAAGACTAGCCTGATTTTTAGCTTCAGAAACCTTAACGCTTTGCTTGGTTTCCTTTTATCGACCTCTTTATCTGTTTAAATATAGCCTGGTTCCTATATGCTGTTTCCCAAGTCCAAGCCAATATCTGTTACCCAGTACCCAAGGGGGATCTTTCTCTGCCACTTTCCTTCTTCCTTCAGCTTCACTCATTCTCTCTCAAGAACCGAGGCTTCCTTGACCCAAAAGAGCTATCCTGCTGGCAGCTGCTGCTACCAGAGGTAAGATGTCTTCAAGGCATTGACATCAAGGAGTACTGCAGAAAATAGAAGCAAATCCTAAAGGCTCTAAAGGCTGCCTGTGTCTATATAGTATATTTATTTAATTGATACACTCTCAGCTTTCCTTAATATAAATTGTCAGAGGCATCAAGCAAAATTGCCTCTTGCTATTCACTGGGTCCCCCAGAGCAGGCAGGTAGCAGATGGAGATAGGAAGAAATTGCTAACTGCCCTTATTGTGTGGAAACGAGCCTGTAAGCACTTGCAGGAGGAATATTTCAAGGCTCAACTGAGAAATAACATATAGACATTGTAGCAAGCAGCTAAAATGGGAAACAGGAGCAAAACAGGTTTGTGTTGTGAAGGGACTTGAAAGGAAGAGAATGTACCAAGCGGCTGCTTGCATCAGGAGGCAAGCCTGGGGGTGGCTCTCTAGCCGGGGATACTGGAAGGGAGGGGAGAAACAGAAGAGTTATTTTCCTTCCCTCTGAAGACCCTGCAGCCAACATGACTGGCACCTGTCATTCAGTCCCTGTCTGCTGTGCTCTCTTTCACTCAGACGCCCTCACTGGCATTGAAAAGAGCAGAATGTGTAAGGAAGCCACTCCAGGCAGCTGCCTCGGCTGTTCCCCTCTCAGCCCTCAAGACAGGCGAGAGTGAGCCTGCAACACACAGAGCTGTCACTGGCTTGTTGTCAGCCGGACAGTCACAGCTCTGAAAGGGCTGTCAGATCCCGATGGCTCGAATGGGTCAGCAGAGACATGCCTTCCCCTCCTCCCTGCCCTTAATGCTTCTGACTGTGGTACAGCCCCAAGTGAATAAGGGGAGCTTTGTGGCTACTCAGCTCACACTTTGCCCCATCACGGAGCCACTTTAGGGGAGGAGACCAGTCTAAATGCTATCCACATCTATTTCGGTTTAAACAAACCCTTGTCACTACCTTATTGTGTGATGGAGTGTGCTGTGCAACATCCTTCGAGATCATTGTCCTTTTTGGTTTCAACCCCTCAGCAGTCCTATCCTGCAAAAGGATTTTCCATACTAGATGAGGATCTGTTGCAACAGTTCTCTAGCAATCAGATCTAAGGTAGCCAGGTCACAAGGGCAAGACAAAGAGCTAAATCTTTACCATTGGCCATGAAAAAAGCCTGTTAAAAAGCCCTTACTTTCTTTTCCCCTTCTGTCAGGCAGAATAGCAAATCCATTCTTCTGTTAACATCCTTTTCAGAATAGCAGAGCATTGTCTCGTGAGAAAGCCTTCAGGGCCAGCTATGGCTGGCAACAGTAATGGGGAAAAAGAACTTTAGAGGTTTGACTGCTTACATGACTTGCAGTGGTGATGCTGGATCTTTCCTTGCTGCATGGTAAATCTAGCCACAGTCTGTTGGTAAAAAACATCTTCACCCAGTAGCACAGTCCTGGGGCTTCTTGTGCAGCTTTAAAAGCAAGAGGAACATTCTTCCTTGTCCTCAAAGCCTTCAGTTACAAAGGCAAGGAATATCCTGCAGAAATTGCTTCAGCTACTCTGGCACAGACGTCCATTTGGGCCAGATTTTTTTCCCTTTCTTTTTCCTTCCACCCACTCCATTAGCTGATGCTCCCTTTACTCATTCTCTCTTCCCCACAACACATTGCTCATTATGCTTTTCCCCATTTTTCTATACTGAACACCTTGTGTTCACCCCTAAATCCCCTGCACTCCAAGGGGAAAAGCAGGGATCCTGTTCTCTTTCATGTTTGGCTTCATTATTGCGTAACAGAAGTAAAGCATATGCAGATTTCAAGCAAGTCAGTAGTTTCACTGTAGCAAACCCTTCCTATCTTGAAGTTCATTCATCATTTTGGTAGACAGCATTTTCAGAAATATCTGCAACACTCTCAACTTCAGTGAGACTGAGCTGAGCTCCAAGGTAAGATGTGCTCTCCTAAAAATCAACTCCACAAAGCTATACAGGCAGCTTAAGACACAGGTCTTGGACCAACCTTCTTATCTCTACAAGTCACTTTGAAGTCAACAGGAAACAGGTCTAATTCATTTGGTGCTTTTGTAAAGATCACCAGGCATTTCAGATATCTATACAGCTTTGTAAATCTGGCCCCGAGGCTCAGAACCTCCAAAAAGGTATTTAAAGCTTCCAACCTCCACTGCCTTCAGTGGAAGATCGACACCTTAATACTTTTGTAAATCCAGTGCTCATGCCTAAATCACCTTTGCAAATGGTACACAGTGAAAGTCAATACCACACAACAGCACACAGGGCAGAGGTCCCTAAGCTGCTAAATCCAACACACAGTACAGTACAGGGCTGCCTGGGTGCCCTGCAGATCCAGAAGCAGCCCAGCTACATTAGCAAGATACCACATTCCCAGTACTAAGCCCCACCTGGTGAAGACTTGCCCTGAGGCTCCTATGTCACTTAGGTGCTTTTAAAATGCTGCCCCTCAACTAAATCCAGCTCCCGTATCCTAACAGTCTAATGACAATTCTGCCCCCTTGGCTTCACTTCTCTTCTTAAACATTTATGTGGCTGGAATTTAATCACACAAACATTTGACTTGTTTTTCTCCTGCAAGTACAGAATCCATGCATAAATCTAGGTATTTGCTCATCAAACACTCCCCCAACCAACTTGTATATAAAAACACAATTACTTGGGGGAGTCCTGACAAGCAAAAACTCAGTGCAAGCTCTCTAGGCAGCTAATAAATTTGGCTCATTTCTGTCTTTCTCCCTCAGTCAGGAAGGAACCCAGCTATTTTTAAATCTGGATTCCTGTATGTAGCCAAATATAATGTTCGTTCTTCTGTGAGAGAGAACAGGAAAAGATTTTAAATGTACTAACATTTCCTAGGCCAGCTTATCTCTCTGTCACTCTCCCCAAGAGAGACTCACTGTCTGCCTTGTCTGTTTAGACTGTCTTTGGGGTTTTTTGTTGTTGGGTTGGGTTTTTTTTTAGGTCAGGGCAGTCTTTTACTATTTCTTTGTACAAAGCCTGGTAACAATGAGACCAGCTGACTCTGGGTACTGCTGTTGTAGGAATAGTAAGCCTACGCTGGGGTGTGTATACGGCAACAAGATCCCTGTTTCCCAAAGAGATGAGCATGCAGGTCTATGTCCAGAAAGTGTGCCAAAATGTCAGAACCCTCCAAAATGGACATGAAGCTTTCTCAGATATGGGGAGCTTACATGCACCCACATCTAATTTCCTTGACCCCAGCACAGTAACCTTCTTTACTTTGGTGGAAATGTTCCCATACTTAAGTGTAAACAAGTACTTCTGTACTTTTTTACATTGCAGCCCACACTGTTTGGCAGAGTGATACCTATGAAGCTGATGCACTTGGTGCAAATGCCTAGACATTAAGGCAGCCAGACACAGGCCTTTCAAAACACATCATTATTAAACAGAGGTGTGGGTGGGAGGAGAATTCAGATCACAAAGACACACCCAAGGTTACCACATTGTGTTCTAATTTTAACACTTATTACAACCCAACAGCAGTACCTTTCTGGCTTTAGCTCATAATATCTTGAAATCCAGGAAGCCATTATGATTCTCTAGGGTCAAAGGTTGCTTGCATTGTAATTCACTTCCTCCTTTGGAGGTTTAATTTTGGAAATATTTCTAATTGCCATTGTATATGACATCGTCTTTCAGATAACCATGGAATGATTTTTCTATTTGTCAGCTATGACTCAACCAACCAAAACAAAAAGCAAGCCTCTACTTTCTTTGGAACAATTACTTAATAGTGACACAGACTTTGCAGAAGCTGTTCAACAGTCTCAGTTCTCAGCTCCAAAAATGGAAGGGCGGTGCCTCTCATGCCTAGGGTGTAAGGACTACATCCACCGACACAGTGTCAGTCCTGAACCTCATTGTAAACAGTCTTCCCAGGCATCAACATCTCTGCTCCAATTAGTGATTATTCCACAACCTGTTATAGAGGTAAATCTTTTCAGTAGCTTTGAGCAATACTATAGCTATCTGGTTCTCTACTGCTCGACCTTCTGATCCCCAATGATTGTATATGCCTAATGATTTTATCTGCCACATCTATCTAGGTTCCTCTCCGTAAACAAATCCCTTGATTTTGTTTCAGCCCTACCTCCTCCCCACACTAATTTTCATAGACTAGTGCTCTGAACTCTTACCTCCTCTCTCCTTGGTTCTAGATAGTGACCTGACCACAATACCCACCTCCATTTATGCTCCTGCCTCTAAGGACCCCTTGGTAATGCCTGCTTAGCAACGCTTTAAGAATCACTAGGTGGCTGATGCTATGTGAATGGAAAACAGAAGCGGCAGAGAATATGTTATCCAAAAGAAAAGTATCAGAAACTTAACACGCGCTGTCTAAGCCTACAATGGCGGTTTAATTTCTCATTTCCTCCTGATTTGTTGCACCAGTAACTTGAGTTTTGCTACTGGTCGTTATTCTTCAGTGGCATCAAGAAAGCTTGAGTGTACCATATAGTAAGCATTGTGCAAACGTCTAGAAAGTTAAAATTTCTGTCCCAGAAAACCCAAGGACCATAGAGAGAAGGAATAAGAGCAAAAGTGATTCAGTCCAGTCCTATAGTAAGGCAATGCCTGATCCCAGAATAGAACTTGCTCTTCTAAAGTTCCTGATTAGAGCAGTGAGCTGCCCAGTCTCCAAGGCTCTTGAGATACCAAGTCAACAGCACTGCCAAATTATGTTTCCAAACATACAAGAATGAGAACAAAAAATGTATTTACTCAGTTTCTCTAACAAGCAGGAGAACATTCACCTCTATTTAGAGGACAAAATCTTTCTACAAAAGAAATCTGGTTTTTATCAGGTTTGAGCCTGCCACCTAGCAATCTGGCTGAATCTTTCAGTGGGACCAGCAGGTGCTACTATAATGGTTATATGTAAAGACAAGAGAGGACATAATAGATTTGACTAAATGTGAGGGGGAAAAAAATGGATTCACTACAATTTAATTTTTTGTTCTGCCCCCAGTCAAGAATTAATGCTTTGGTCACAGAAAATGCTTCACTCCCTATGCAAGCAATGGACTAAATCCTTTCAGACAAAAAAAAAACCCCACAAAACAAAACAAAAAAGCCACACCAAAAAACAACAACAAAACCAAAATACCGTTCACCCTTTAGGAGCAACACCTTCAGGCATGCTAACCCCCAACAGTCCACCCAGTTGTGTGGTTGATGTGGAGGAGGATTGTCTGTAAAGGAATTAAAACACTTCCAGCCTTGTTGACGCCATGAACCGAAGAGTGGGGGTGGGGTGTGGAGGAAGTGTTAGAAGTCAGTCTGCTGGAGAAAGTGTGAACAAGCCAATTAAATCCTGACACTTCTGGACAAAGAGGTCTCTTAGGAAGAAAGAGATTAGCACCTCCTATTCATCAACAAGCAGCAGCCAGCCCAGGCTGACTGCAAGGCAGAGAGGCAACAGAAGCTTTTTAGGGGCTGTAGGACTGCCTAAGGTATCTCAAGTAGCAGTGCAGAGGAATGCCTGCCTGCCCTGCTGTCATCGTAGGATGTATGTACTCACTACCCCGCCCAGCAGAACGGCAGCTGGCACTGTAAGGCACTACAGTTTGCCTTTTTGTAGCTTAGGTGTGTGTAAAAAAATCAGGCAAGAGAAGACAGTTGTTGAAATTGCTGCCATGCTGTTGTTCTTGCCTTGTCCAATCATTCCTTACTTCATCACCAAGCTTGTATTAATTACATCTATTAGCATCACCAATAGTGCAGCAGACCTCATTCACCTATTCCATTGTCCGGTCTTCAAGCAGAGGATCAGCAGAATAACAACAACAACAAAAAAAACAGAGACAGCCACAAGCATCTCAAGTATTCAAACGACTTTTGGACCTGGACATTTGTTCTGGTGCATTATGGATCTAGGGCCAATTTGAAGCTTGGTCAAAAATCACCATGACGTGCATTAAGACTGTGCTGGATCTAGAACTTCAGAAAGACCCTGTGGACCTGTGAGTTAGGCTTTTAATGGTCCCAGTTTAAAAACATGATAGTCATAGCAGTGAGGTGTCATATTCCCACACAATGAAAACATGCAAATCAACCATGTAAAAATTATCAGTTAGGACACTGTAAATGAGGCACCCAAAATTACTAGGAACTGTTGAACTTCTTGGACACTTCACTTCCAATTCCACTTTTATTCCAAGAGCACAATTCCTGATATTATGCACCTGACAGCACCCTGTTGTCACCACTGCACTCTTTTATAAACTGCCACTTTCCATTATTTGCATAATGGCACTTGCAAATCTACCCACAAGTTTGATGAGGCTCAATAAAACCAGAGCTCTAAGATGAATGATTCCATGTTTACCTCATCAAAGCAAGTTGCCAGAACATGGGGAGGTGATGCAGCTAGGGGAATAGAAAATACTAAGTTGTTGGTTTTTTTTTTTAAACTAGAGTAAGGTGCTGACCATACAGTTTTAAAAATGTGGTCATTTTGAGACTTCCTACTCTTCTTTACCTTTTAGTTTCACACTGGCCTTGGGCTGCCTAACGCCACCAATACGGAAAACATTTTAAAGGAACTTTTCCTTTCATTCAATTAGTTACCACTGAGTGCACACACATGTCCCTAAACAGTCATTACCAGATGAGATTGTGTAAAAATCAGAATCCAAAATTCATACATAGGTTGGATGATGCATCTTAAAGTAAGTGGACTTCCATTTACCTCAGCTCAACAGCCCAAACCTGTGAATTATCTTTATGTGCTCCAGTTTAGATGCAATTTAGCTCTTGGTTGTGACTGGATATGTGTGTTCAATTTCTGATTTAGGTCTCAAGTGACATTTCTACAACTTGAATTAAAAGGGCATGTACCATTTTACTGTTTCCTTGAAACCCTCCACACCTCATTCCCTTGCTCTTGACATAATGCCAGAGAAAGCACAAGGATGGAGAGCTGGGTTATTAGAGTAGTCAGGAGGAAGCAAGAAGACCAAGCTGCTAGCTACTAATGAGAGCTGATCGAATGCTTGATGTTTTCTATGGCTATCCAACCCATTAATTCATTTTGCCTATATTCACGTTCCTTTGGGGTTCACCTTCCATGAACAGTCCAGCCGACCAGTTTCTTGGCAGGAAAAATCACAGAAGCAGCCAAGTTCTAAAGAAACATTTTGGGAACACTTGTGGAAAAGGAATTTTCAGATTGTCAAGCTCGAGTTTCATCCTAGCAAACAGGTCCTCAGTGCTGCTGTATGTGTTCATCTAATCAG
This sequence comes from Falco cherrug, assembly GCF_023634085.1. Taxonomy (NCBI): domain Eukaryota; kingdom Metazoa; phylum Chordata; class Aves; order Falconiformes; family Falconidae; genus Falco; species Falco cherrug. The sequence continues at coordinate 92,287,440 of NC_073697.1, forward strand.
GACACAGAAACATGCCACATGATCAGCCTACCCAACAAAAATTAGACAAAAGTAGTTCACTCATGAACTTTGAGCATTCGCACCCAGATGCTCATAATTTGCCAACATTTTGCAGCCAATTATTAAAATTACTATATTCTCGAAGACCAGAAGCTATTTACAAAGAAGATAAATGTTTTAGAAAAATCTTACCACTAACCTGAGCTCCATTCACAAACACAAAATCTTTCAACTTCCTCTCTGTGACTGCAATGTTAACCAACTGAAGACCTAAACCTAGGTGTAACCTAGACCTAAAATATTGAAATTTTTGCTCTGTAATATGGGCTCAGACAGACAATTTGCATTTTTAACCGTCAACACTACCTCAAAATTCTGTGTATTTGGCAATGAAGGGCAGAAGATCTTTTCCTTAGAACCACAGGAGACTTTCTGAAGTGGTTGGGATTATATTCTAGGAACATAGAATAAGAAAAATCCTACTTCACAATATGGCTGCTCTTACTTAGCTAACTTGAAAGAAGTACCTGAACTGTAGATAACTTCAGTGACCTTAGGCAGCGAAGCAGATACAATTCTCCATGTCTGACCTAAGAAGTTCTTTCAACACCTATTTGGAAGCTCTCTGAAGTTAAAAATTATCCTCCCATTAAACCCACAGACATTGGATTACGTGAAGACAAAGAAAGGGAAGAAGATGCCCTTCAGTATGTACATGACTCCCATAAAGTAACTTCTTGTTTTCCAGTTGAACCAATGGCCTCCTACATCAGAGATCATTAAGGAAAATTGAGTTAGTTTGGTCTGTTCAGTATTTTGATTTAAAACCTTCAAAATCTTTCTCCTTAGGGCGCGTATTCACTGGATCTCACTGTGTTTGGGTCTTTTCCCTTCTCCTCCCGCATTTAATCACAACATTACTAATGAAAACAAAAAAGAAACTCTAGCTGGGCCTAGCATGATTTAGGTACCAAGTAAACAGTACTTAACAGTTCTAATTGAAGGTCAGTAAATCCCCAAGAGATTAAATGAATCCTGCAGCGAGATGTGTAAATCTCACTGCCTTTTACAGCGTCCCAGCCAAGACCCTGTGCTCGGTTGTGCAAGACTTAATAAATGTGGTATGCACTTAATCAAAACCATTTTGCCACCAAAGGGGACATGGGTGTAAATCACAATTACTCTTGGCACTAAACCACTGGCACAAAGAGGCCCACCGATGCCAAATATCATCAGGGGCTGACTTCTAACGCCTAGTTAGCTGTCTGGCACTGCTTGCAGGTCTAAACGCCCATTTTGCTGCTCGGCAGGGGGAAATCCAGATGGGGAAAATAAAATGCTAAAAAGGATAGTGAATGCATAAGGGTTGTGCTTCTCTCCATCTCGCTCTCTGCTTGTCCTCTGCCAGCTCTCACCCCAATTTAGTAACTATTAATAAGCTAAAGCATGGAGCTTTGGCAACAGCCTAGCTCTTTGCAGCTAAACCTTGTAGATTTAATAATCCCATCAAAGTTTATGTTCCAAATTGTATTTCAAGGTTTAATAGCTGGTGCACTGAGAATACTCTGGAAAAAGTCTTTGAGAGGTTGCTTTCTTTTAGCCAGCCAGAAATCCGGAATGGGCAAAGGAAGAGTAAGCGACTGATGGCTCATGGTGGTTGTCACCTTTGACCTTTTACCTGTGCCTAAATCAGCTACCAAGTAGAATTATGGGACAAAGACACTGGATCCCTCAAGAGTGAAATAATGTATAAAAATAGGTGAAGACAAAGAATGGAGGATCTAACAGCTCCAGTGCTGAGTAAGTTCAAAACAGCCACAGAAGATCACAGTATCCCACAGTTACTATAAAAGTGAAAGTCATGATGATGCCAAGCAGCAGGGAAAAGACAGGAGAACCCCAAACAAAGCAATAGAGATATGTTACAGCTTTAAGAGATGGAAACCCCTTAGTATTCAAGCAACAGAACTGGAAAGAGTATTAAGTAGGAAAACATTTGGGGTTCATAAAGCAGATTCAACCCCTAATTCAGCTGTAACCTCAAAATCTCTTGGTAATTCGGTTTCCCAGGGGTGTTGTCCCTCCATCTGTTCTAGTAGCTTAACAAGATTGTTTTCATGGCACAGCAGGTGACATACATGTCGCCTAGCTTTCTAAGTCTTAATTTTAAGCATTATTTCCAAGCTAGCCATTGTGAAACAGGGGTCTTGGGCACATATGATTAAATGCTCTCAATGATTCCTCAGTTATAAAGGAGCCTATGGTAACTGAGACAGACTAAGAGTGAGATGCAGAGGGCAGAACAGAATCCCACAGCTTATTTCTTCCTGTATGTTTGTACTATCATAGAATCATAGAATTGTTTAGGTTGGAAAAGATCTTTAATATCAAGCCCAACTGTAATGAAAATAGGCATCAATTAAGATGTTAATTTTTCATACATGTAACTCAGCAGAGGAAAAATTAAGGAAATTGCATAGAGATGATCCACTTACAGTCACTCTCAGAGTTTCAAAATGCTTTTGGGATCAAAAAGGAAATAGCTACAGAGCAGAGTCTGGAAAACTTCTAAAGCAAATTAGAGATTTAACTCACCTTGCAATCAATGGAAGGTACTAGAAACATTATTAAGCAACCTATATAAAAGCAACTACAGGCTAAAGCAAAAAGTGAAACAACACAGGTGCATCAAGATCAAATTGTGTCAAACCAAAATAGCCTGGTGAAAATAAAGATAAGTGTAAGGATCCTACTGAGGTTGCTAATCATCAATAGGTTCATGGATCTTGATTATAGCCTCTAGACTAGAAGTTACTAAAGATTACAAGATGGGGTCGTGACAGGGCTAAGGTTAAGCAATAAAAAAAAAAATATCCAAAAGGTTATGCTAGCATTTGATGTCATGAGATTTTCTGAATTGGGGCTTGTACCCAAAACACCCAAGTGCCACTGCTCTCCACAAAGCCACAACAAGGTATAGTAATGCACAGGCAACATCATATCTCAGCAGAAATAAGTATCATAAATTTGCTGCATTACGTGACTGTTCCGCACCTTGACCCTAGAGAAGAATGGCAGGTATTATGTATTATTGCCTTATGCAAATCCTTCACTAGTCTAATAGTGTATTTTGTGCTGAATACACAAATTTTTTACCTGGTTCACCTCTTACACATAATGTCCTTTTTGCACGCTGTAGGGCCTAACTAGGATGTGGTCTGGTTTAAGGCACTGAAGGCATTTATGCCTTGCAGAGATGCCTGCTCCGGACATGCAGGGATAGCACTGCAAGACCATACATTTACTCTGCTTCTCTCCTACTGATATACCTCTCAATTCTGTAAAACTGTTCTTCCCCACTGACACACAACTGTGAAACAGCAGCTGATTTACATCAGTAGCTCACTGGAAGCCAGGAATAAAGGGATTCTGTAGCATCATAGTTGGCAGATTGGGACAATACGTTTCTCTTTCCCTCAGCAAATAGCTAAAAGCACTCAAGTTGTCCTTACCTTCCTGCTTTCATTGTTTTCCTTGCCACCTGCCTCATTCTATGACTCCCTCTTTCGCCTCCCATGCAGAGTCACATGCTCGTTCCTTTATTTCCTTCATGCCTCCCCCTCTCTTCACTATTTCCCCTTTGATGTTTTTTTTTTCTTTCTCCTTTTTCCTTCTGACTGATCCCATGGCATTCTTACTTCCTATTCTTTGACACTGTAGTTTCCCTTTCTTCCCCCTGTGTACTTTTTGTTCTCTCTCCTTCTCTCCCCCTTCCCCTTCCTATTATCTTACTTTTTCCTTATACCTTACTTTCTCTCTCTTCTCCTCCCCCAGTGTGCCTGGAGCTTGAGCAGAAAGTCGGCTGGAGCCTTAATTGCTGCTCCCCTGCCTGACATCAATCGGAGATGACATCTCCTGAACACAGAGCTGCAGCCGTCCTTTTGCATATTCCCTCTGTCTGAGCACATCAGAAGAGATGTCACAACCAGAAAGCTAGAAGCCATCGAAGAAGCAGGGAGCCACAGAGATCACTGTGAAGCTAGCATGAAACATTGAAGAGGTTGGTAAGCCTTGCTTCCACAACGGGTTCTTCCAGTGCTTTCTGCACTGTTGGTCTCGGGCTCAGAGCATTTACAGGAACTGACATTTCAAAAGTTGCACAGCAACGTTACACCAGGGTTTTTAAACAAAACAAATGTTTGTGTTCAACTCCATTATGGCTTTGTGGCTCCCTGTGGGAGGGTGACTTTCCAGTAATTGAGCAAAGATGGTATTTCATAGCATAGGGGACACAGAATACTTGCACCGTTTTAGACCTAACCTTTGATTGTGAAAATGAGATGCTCGCAACACAGGGGAAAGGAGCAGTGTAGGCAGCTGTGTCAATGCACTCCATTTCAAGACCTGACACAGGAACTTCCATGTGTGCCTTCCCCAGAAGATGCAGACCATTTGCACTTCAGCTGTCACTCCCACGTGGCCTTCCCCCAACCACTTAACTAGAATAGTTATCACAGTATCACCATCTTCCCTATCAGGTGTTTCTCCTCTAGTCTCTCTGCATTTGCTATTCCACTCCTTAACCCCACTTTAATAGTGCAAATACACTTTCCCCCAGATCTGCACTCAAGATCCATGAACTACCTAAATGCCAGGATGTCGGTTTTGTTCACATCAGCATACTAGACAGAATTTCCAGCAGTGGCTGGAACTTTTCCCACTGAAACTCCCCGTGTAACTCATGTAAAACAGTGCTTGAACTTTGATCCTCAGAAATATTAGGCCTTAGCATTCTAAATCATACAGGGGAGTATAAACATTAAGGAAATCCCGACATCCAAGTCCTGAACAGGAATATTTCTTTTATATCATCCTTTGTTCACACGCACAATCAGCCACACCAATAGCTGCTGTCATTTTGGTATGCTGTAATAGCAACTTAAAGTGCTTGCAGAGAACAGTATTTTCCAGCAAATGAGCAAACACTTTGCAGGAATTATAGATTCTATACTCTGTTTCATGGGTTTGTCTTAATGAAAAACTTCTTTATATATATTTGATTCCTGCTTTTTCTAAAAGACCACTATATATCGTCTGCCAAATGGGTGAGTTGAATAGAAAACTGTTGTTTAAACCTTCAACCTTATCTGTATGCTTTATTTCCAAATGCAAGTTCAGAGACATAAAAGGCCTATCCTTCCCACATAAGGTCAGCATCCTTTGTATGTATTTTCAAAATGCACCACCTCCAAACACATACAGGAACACATAACGTACCCTCACATATGCATCAGCATGTGGTTCATATTATGTAAGAGTCAAAAGTGGAGTTTAGAGCAAGAAATTTGCTTTATTTGGTGCCTCAGATTTATTTAAGATTTTACCTGAAATGGATGACAATTGTCACATTTTTAAAAACCAAAATAATAAAAGAATGGATAATTTCATTTATTGTTAAAACCATCGAGTGCCAAAATGTCTGTATTTCAGTTAACAACCAGACAGAGCTTCATTCATGATTATCAATGTGTTCATATTTCAATCCTTTTACTTTTCTGTTTTCTATTTTGTTAGAGGCAATACAGTTAAGACACGGACCATGCTGTGCAGGCATAACATTGCTAAACACGTACAGATCAGAAAGGGCTTCATAGAGCAAGGTAAGTTATCCTTAGCACTATATTCCATATGAAAACACTGGGACACCAAGAAGGGAAATCAATGTGCTGTATGACCACAGGCAAGTTCAGAACTCATGTTTCCTGGCTCACAAGTCACTATTAGTTCTCATCATACAGGCACTAAAAATTGCTTCATTGCACAGAGACTTGTGACTGAAGCTACTGTTTTGAATTGTGTAAGTTTTTAGTGCCTACACACCACTACAATTCACAAACATGGCTTTTATAATAAAAATGATCCAAATACAGTTAAAATATTTGCAAAGCACTTGAAGTGTATTTACCTTATCTAGCTACTAACTAGCTATTCAATAGCTATTCCCCTCCACCTTCACTCTGTCCTGATCAGTTTCAGATGGACTTTACTAATATTAAAAATCAGCACCAGATTTATGCAGTTCTGTGTCACTAGCAGGCTTAGACCCTGTATATTATCAATATTAAAAAAAAAAAGTAACAATGAAACCCACTGCCTGAAACCCAGGCATCTCAGCAAAGCAGCAAGGAAAAAGAAAGGTGACTGGGAGCTACAGCAAATCAACACCTCCTAGAGAAGCAGTTAAAGAAAGCCTTTTACTATACATAAGCTCCATGGAGCTCCAGCAGGCTATTCAAGTCAAAGTATGTGCACTAGTAGCACATTCAATGTGACTCCTCCTATGGAGAGTTAAGGCCCAAATGTCCTGGGTGTAGAGATGGTGGGAGTCATTTAGCAGCTCTGAATCAGTGTTTGAGAATTGTGTGAGTAAACCAGAACTGAAGTTATCCAAAGACTCTTCCTTGTTCGCTTCATGCTAACCTCCTCTGGGAAATTATATCTACCACTTCAAGACAGAACTATCTTCTTTACTGCCTCTTAAATAAGAAACGTACTCTGCAACAATAGGTCCTCAGGCACCATTGTCTCAAATCACATATTTACGCTGTGCTACTGCAAAGCCAAAGAAAAATGTTATAACTGTAATCTGACAGTACATAGCCCCATCTCTTTATTGAATAAAGACCTGGGCCCAGTTATTGTAAAGACCTGATCTTGCAAGATGCAGCCACTCTCCAAGGTCTTTGAAATCCATCGCTAATCTCACTAACCCCCAGAGTTCTGGATCTATAGTGCAATTTAAATGTGTCATATGGGTAAAAAATACAAATCTGCTTTCCCAATTTTAAACTGTTACATGGGACAAGGGTTCTCTGATTCTGGCAAAAGTGTCTTGTTAACATGCTATCAGAGAAGGATTTCCATAACTTGCTTAAATCACTGGAATAAAAACAGACAGGAAAACCAGAGCAAAGAGCTCCTGAATGAATCCCTACCATTTATTGTAAAGAACCTCAGGCTGGCCTAGGAAAAGCAGTTTCAGGTTTTAGAGATAAGGCAGTCAAGTGCAAAATAAAATGGGAAAAAAATAATAAAGAAACAGGGAAATTAAAGAGTCACTATGCCAAATTCAAAGGATAGACATACCAGATAGGCACAAGTGAGAAAAGATAGTAGTCCTCATATTAAAACAAAATGTGTGTGTGTGTATATGTGAGTGTGCACACATCTGCATTGCTATGTGGAGAGATTAGCATACAACAGCTAAACTCAGTATTTCACCTATACTTCTATGATACCGTGACACACTGTCTGGCAGCACATACACAGTCATTTCAGACTATATCTATATGAATGTGAACAGGTATTTAAGGAAGGTATGATCTGATATACTGAGGCTAACAAAAGAGAAGAACAGTTAACTTACAAAACAAAAGATGAAAAGTTGAAATTCTGGAAAATATGTAATCCAGTAAGCCACCCCCCAAAATATTTGGTTAGATCAGTTAAATCATCAGCTAGAAATTCTGCGGTGTTGAGTTTTTGAGTGCTTACTTTATTTAATTGTTATAGCAATCAACTAAAGTTTCAAAATAAAACTGCATTTGGTGCTAAAAGAGTTTCATTTTGGAAGCACTGAAATATGGTTTTGCTGATCAGCTGAAGCGAAGTAAAAGACCATGGGGAAAGAATCAGTTTTAATAATTTTAAAACTTTTTCCTTTCAATCAGAAGATCCGCAAATTTCCAACAAGAATTGTTACACTGGAAAAATTGTAATTGCCATTCATAGCTTTGCTTTACCAAGTTCTAAGATCAGAAATTGTCAGGAAATTTGATTTTTCCATCTTGTCTGAGATACAGCATCTGTATCAAAATGAGTAACTAATTCTCTGTCAGCTCCACCTAAAGTTGCCAACTGGTGGGAAGATTGCCTAGCTGTACACAGAATGGAATGTATTCCCTGTTATATATCTGTGAGGTTAGCACGGACCGTTCCTTTTGCAGTCATACATTCCCAACTGAAAGATCAAATTTTTAATGCTTCATGCAGTGATATATTTGAAAACACAACCAAGCGAAACTGGTGCAGTATTCTCCCCAACAGTGCTTCTGACAAGGAGGAACCAGCCTTATTCACCTCAATTGTTTTTAATCCTTGAGTCTCAAAAGGATAAATGGTAGATACTTGAATTGTTTCACTGCTGATAGTTACTCAAATATTTTTTGTTGAGATTTGTATCCCACAGCTGGAGTGACCATTATTGTTTCACAGGCTGGTATAGAAATTCTATACAATTTCAAAAAATGAATGTGGGTCCACCTTTTTCTTTTTTTCCCCATCTTCTTGGCCTTGTTTTCGAAACAATGCCTTCTTCTAACCTGGCATGGATGTTAAGGCAGTGGACCAAATAAGGGAACTAGTCTAGGTTACAGCTAGTTGGGGGGGTGGGGTGTGTGTGGGTGTGTGAGTGCCTAACTTTAGCTTGTATCAACTCCTCAATCTAAATCACTACAGATCCTCATGAACACGCAAGCCAGGGACGACTATAAGCAAGAGGGAAGGATCTTCCCATGGCACTGTTGCCTCAAAAGGCTCAAAGAACTATGCTCTCTGTGTGTGCATATGCTTGCACATGCATACACAACATGCATGCATATATGTCTCAGCTTCAGGGTTCCCACAGCTCCTCAAGAAGAACTTCTGTTTTCATACTCATTATGTAGATTTTTCTTTTGACAGGAGTAACCAAAAAAGGAAAGTGTGAAGACAACTTAAGAGAAATAGTATGCAATATCACAATCGGTAGGAAGGGACAGACTGCACTGTGTATGTTGTATACCCCCACCCCCACCCCAAATTATCTTTCTCCTCCATTCAGTGGAACTCCCCACCTTCCATTCCCCTACACAGTTCCCTTCCCCATTGCTTTGTCTACCAGGTGGGGAAGGAGATATGTGAGCATGAGGCATCATACTCTCATTCACCTCACAGAACAAGGCTGCCTGTAACTTGTGCTACTGTAGGCTAGAACTTGGGGGTGAAGATGCCAGTAACAGCTCCTCAGCCTTCTTCCTAACCAATATCAGCTCAGCTATGGAAACGAAATGTTAGTGACAGTAATAAGTGAGAGAACCACCCCAAGCATCATGAAATCCCTCTATTCTTTTAATCATCCACAGAAGCCAATTGCTTTTCCCCCTTCACAATCCATCCTATACCTAGCCTAGCCGTTTTCTCTGCTGCTCTAGGCAGCTTGTAACCATCAACAGTGAGAATAAAAGCACTTACTTTATCTTCTTTTTTTTCCTTGGGGCAACAAGGTAGGGAATTTAATTTGCAGAAGCTGCTGAAAAGTGTTGAGGTAACACTGTGCAAATTAGATTATTTCTGTTGTGTATACTACATACGCATGTATCTATATACACTCATAAGACTTACTTGAAACACAGTTTCTGCTATTCTTTCATAACGTGGCTGCCTCTGAGAGCATGTCTAAAGCTTTAGTAAAATAATCAGAAAGACTTATCTAGTGCATAAGATATAAGCAACTGTGTTGAAAAAGCAAAATCATTAATTCTAGCTGATCGTTTTTGCCTGCCATATTTTCTGTGGTTTAGGATTCAAGCAGTCAGTGAGCCTCAACTTGACCTGACCAATGGCTCTATGTGAGGATGTGACAGGATCCAGATTGCCTCCAAAAAGCTATGCACACCAGTTTGTGGACCATCAGTTGCATGCAGTGTGATTGATCACTAGAGAGATTCATGAACCTCCTCCTCTTCTACAGAGAAAACAAGCTAGAAAAATAAGACAAGCTTTGGGTGGGGTTTTTTTGTTGTTGTTGTGGGTTTTTTTGTTGTTGTTGTTGGGTTGTTTGTTTTTTTTTAAAGTGTAACCTCCTCAGAGACAAAACAGTTGGTCCTGTGTAAATGCAGTAGTACAGAATCAATAGTATGAAGGAAAAATATCCTCAGGTGGGGTAAGGAAAGTAAGAGATTCTTGAAATAAGCCATATCCACATCACTGACAAAACAGTTCAAAGAACTGAAGTGAAGACTTTTGTTTTCAGGAAGGGGGTGTAGGCAGCTGCACACAAAACCCCCTAAAAGTTTCTTAGAAATATAGCTAGGTGATTAGTTCAATCAACTCCATCAGACTGGAAGACCAAGACCACACAAAGGGATGTTTGTCTGGGATTCAAGCTCAAAAATCCTTGCTTACAGTAACAACAAAAGACAACGTGTTAGTTTAAGAAAGTACCCTCAACTCTCGCTCTGCAGTGAGGCCTCTCCAGTCATCACTGATATGATAGTACTGAGTAGGATTTGCATCCTCATGGCAGGCAAAAGTTACATTTCTCAAACCCTCACAAGGAGGAGGAAAGAAGTAAGGATTTTTTCAAAAAACAGAGAAGACATACCTGAATGCCGTATTTAAGATTGCCTAGTTTTACTTTTTTTTTGACTGAGATTTGGAAGGGTGTTAGGGGGAATTCTCCTATGATACTGAAATACTGAACAGTATTTCTCCAACAACAAAAAAAACCACCACAGTGGACTGTATTGTTTGCTATACTTAGGTACGAACTATAGTCTACATAATGGAGTCTGTGATCTTCAGCAGTATCCAATAGCTAAGGGAAACAGAGAAAAGCAAAACTAATTATGTAAAATTACTAGGCTTAAAGTGATTCAGAAGAGCCAACGCTAAAGTAGCACCATTGCTACAGTAAAGCTGCTTGGTTTTAGTGTGGGTATCTCCACTACCACTGCACCGAATGCCCTCAGCTCAGGATGGACAGGGACATATCAGCAGTTAAAAGTGCCATTAAATATCAAGTCCTTGTAGAATTAAGGCAGGTTGTGCCATTGTATATTTCAGCACACCATTCAACCCATGATTCTTCCCTTCCACTTCTGTGCCTTTAATCATACTTGAAAGACTTCAACCAATCATTGGCATGTACCACACTTCTGTCAATTTTCCTTTCCTATTCCCTTCTCCCACTACATACTCGATCATTGTCAGATAAAGCTCTGCTAAAGGACAAGCACAAGGCTACAGCACAGACACCGAGACTGTCCTTGCCCCTTAGAACATGTATCCCCCAGAAACACAGCTGACAGAAGCTAAGAAAAAAGGTTTCAGAGTGGTATTAGCATGTCAAGGTGAGTATAGATGCACATCCATGAAGTTATGAATGATAGAAATCTGTGAGGTAGCATATTTATGTATTCACTCATATATGTCTACATGCAAGCCATCCTTAGTTTATTCTCTGAAATGGTCTTCTAAAATCCCATTAATCTCCAGCAAAAGCAACACTCCATACAGAAAAATTCTTGTACTCCTACCTTTTTAAGCAGATAAAAGGAAATTTTCACAAATTTTGCAATCTCACTGCAAAATACAGACTTAAAATTTTCACCTGGTGTGAGATAAAGGGTTTATCTTGTCTCTATCAATGGGGATCATGCGAAATGGCAACCTCCTATCCATCCCTCTTCTCTCTATCTTCTCCTTCCAGTCTCCCTGCCCCCCTTGCTTTGCTTTCACTCTGTTCTTAAGCCCTCCCAAGCTCCTCTCTCAGCTCCCACTGTCCCAGACAGAGCAGCTAAAGACATTAGCTGACAGACACAAAAGGCGGCAGAAATCAAATAAAAGGCAAATGCAGCAGCCGCAGGTCAGCCTTGTATAAATATTTATGCTGGAGGAAGGCTCAGTGCCTGAGTAATGACCTTGTGGCTGGTATTAATAGAGATAATGCGAGTCTGTAAAGACATACTGCCAGAAAGAGGGAGAATTTGGAGGGTTATAAATCTCTGCGTCAGGCTGCAATGCTAGCTGACCTTTACACTGCTCTCCCTCCTGCCTTCCATCTTTCCTCTACTTACTTTCAATAAGAGAGAAATTGGTAGAGCACATTAGCAAGGGGAGGAGCCCCAAAATCCAAACCATTTGCACAAGAGAATTTGGATGCAAGTCAGAATTCTCACAGCAACAGAAATCAGTGATGAATCCAATACATACACGTGTTTACCTACATGACACATGCAGACCTGGCACAGGCCCTCCCATGCGCACACATCTTGCTCACAAATCATGGTCAGAAGCATACAATTACATGACTATGTCTGAATGCATGTAGATCATATTTGCATCTACACAAGTATACAACTATGTAAACATACACCTGTACAGAAACACTCAGGCATTGCATACATATATGCTCACAAAAGACCTATGAACTCTTTCATACATATCTAATAAGCAGGACAGAGAAGGGGGAGCTGCAAAGAGCACCTTTAATGAAAATTTAAGGCGACACTGAAAAGGACAGAAGTCTCTCCTGAATTTCTGCCACACACAGACCTGCAACAGGAAGTTTAATGAGCTAAGGCTCTAACTGTTTCATTTCCAACAGCAGATGAGTATCCCAGACATCTCTGCAGAGAACTAAAGCACCTATGGATTCTTCACTGAAGTGTATTTAGCAATGGTAGCACCTGGAATGCAGGCCCTAATATGAGGGTGCCCTTTGTTCATGATACTGAACAAAGAAATTAAAGTCACTTCCCATATTAGCAGTGGAAGACAAAAAAGTAAATTTTGAAAGAAGAGTGGACCCTGGTGCCAGGGACTGTATGACTGCAGCAGAAACAGATCAGCATGCAAGCCATTAAGTATTGCTGTTGACAGTGTTGTTGAATGTCAGTGCCCGCAAGCTGCACTGAAATTTCCAAACCTGATTTCAGAGATGAAAAGGAGTTAAAAGTCACACATGTGCAGGACTATGATGAAAATCTGATCACAGTAGGTTGATCAAGAAAATCTAGAGCCAATTATTGCAGCAGCAGAAAAAGGAGAGGTGGGAGCAAGGTTTTGATCCAAGATACAGTGCATCAACATTAAGCACTGCTGTCCCTTATGCAAAGCTACTCCTACTGCCACCAAAGTTCTAGTGGAAATCTCTGAATTAATATAGAGTGACTTATAAAGTCACTAAGACTGAGATCTGAAACAGCCACAACAATTCCCTCTTGGGTGAGCATTACTGGGCCATTAATCTTGAGTCCCTAGAAGATTAACCCTTTGGCTTTCATCATGTATCATGTCATCTGTGCTTTAGTCAGGCATCCAGAAACGCATGCTACAGAAAACAGCAGTATTCTAAGTGAATTTTAGGGGCTAAAAGATGGAAGAGAGAAAATAACCACTCTGTGGGTTTTGCTGGCTTTCCTCTGTAACACTTGAGTAAAAAGAAAGCAAGAAACCACAGCAAATGTGCATAAAGTTCCATTTGGTAGGCACTTAGTCTTTAATATAGATTTATGCTTCTTGATATTTTTCTTCTGAAAAAAAAAACAACAAAAAACAACAACCACCCAACAAACTAGCCAAGCTTATTAATATTTGATGGAAAAGTAATTTGGTAGAAACAGATTCCACAATCATTTTAATTCAAACATCTAAATGACAACCTTGTTATTTTATTGTACACTGACTCAGAGTTGGACCTGGGTTTTGCTAGGTCATGTACAAAATAAGATACAGAAGGTCTGAAGTGCGAATAGACCATACAGTGCTGTTGGTGTGGAGCTTGGCAGCTAGAAACCTTTGAGACCCCAAAGCACTACTGGAACGAAAAACTGGATTTTGTAACATCATTCTGAGGCCCAGCAGGTATCAGCTACCCCAGAAAATGTTTCAAGATGAGGGCAGGCTGATTTCTTAAGAGAAACAACAGCAGACAGGCAGAACAATATGAGGCTCACTGTGGCCAGGCAATAGAACCAGAATTAGTTTGGCATGATTCATTTAAGAATGTTGAAGGATCACTGCTGATGTTACTGGCAACACTTCTGTCACCAGCATCATTTAATCCTGGTTCTATGATATTTTCAATATGGGTATTTGCCTCAATCTCTATGTAGGCCACCTCTGGGACTCTTGCCTTGAGTTTCCATTCGCTTCGTTTCTACTCTACACTAATGATTTTCATCATTGCTGCACTGCATACAGAAATCTTCTACCATGGCAGAACAGCATTAACAGGTACCCAGAGTGTAAAAATCCCAAACTTATGAAGTCTCTCTCCGCCTCCTTTTTAATAACATCATACTATTAGCATGCACAAGACAACCTCACAGCACATCGGCAGTCTTTCTGTTCGCATTTCCTCATTACCTCAGCTTCATTCAAAGTTTTATATTAAAACCAAAAATCAGTTCCAGTAATATTGTCCTTTGTGAAAGTGTGTTAACAAATTCTTGATCCATATTTCACCATTTGCATCATTTGGGAACCTTATTTCTTTTACCCTTACAAGGCATTTGTTCCATGTATGACTTTGGTTTTTCAGCTATTCTGTGACTACCTGGCAGGTCAGAATTTGCAAGATCTTCCCTAATATGCACAGGCATTCCTAGCCCAGGGATATTTCACAAAGTTACTACCTACATAGACGTTTGTGAAAGATCTGATTCTTTGGTTGGTATATAATATATGGTTAATGCCTAATTAGCCCATTCATGGATAATTCATGATTAGTTATTAACAAAAGCAAGAACAAACAAGAGCTATATGTTAAAGCTCTTAAATCATGGAACTAAACACGTCATACAAAAAGGAGAATGCATGATTTATTCAGGAAGGCAAACGTGGAGCCGGACAACCACTGGGCAGCACAAAGCACCTCCACTCCAAGAAACTAAGCCTGTCAATCACCTGAGATACACAGAAGTAAATGCCTGATTAACAGGCTAGTGTACACAGCAGCTTTAGAAGAAGACAAAGGTTTGTGGCTTAATTCTGTCTCTTCTGAATAGGTCTGCATAGAAGAGAACAGGATTATAATAGAAAAACAGAGTGACCCCAAGACATTTCAACTGAGAGGCTGACACACCAGAACATAATGGATAGTTTAGGGACTCTATACTCAGAAGTATACTTTTTGGTCTGAAAAGGAGCCGGATGTCATCAATAAAGGTTACTACACACCGGTACATATGCAGCAAGATAAAGACACAAATGTATCATCCAGGGACAAGGATCATCAGTGTGTGTGCACAGTCATCTCCAAACATTAGATCCCTCTCAGAAACGTTTTTCCGCTGTATAAATAATTCCAAATTAATCAGGACAGGAAAGATATCCCATGACAGAGGATCATCCCTTATATTATACGAGTATTTTATGCAAACAGGAAGAGCTCCAAGAGAAATTCTACGAGCTCAGCCCCACACCACCTCAAAGCTTGAGATAAGACTGTCACTCAGGTGCAAGTTTGAATTATTCTGTGCCTAACTCAAGTTAAGATCTAAGCAGTGGAACAAAGCTCTCCTGAGCCTGTTTCATCATTTCTGAATGACACTTTTATTTGGACATGTAAGTTTTACTAATTTTTTTGGGATGGATATTTGAGCAGGTATTGCTGAGATTCCTTCTCTACTGCTACTTGCACAAGGACTGTTACTCAAGAAAAAAAAAAAAATCCCTGAAGACGAAGAAAGATTTCTCCAGCTAATTTAGGTAACTGCTACATATCCCAGAACAATCAACATCATCTTCTATAAAATTCCAGGAAGCAGAAACACCATAGCATTTCAGTGACCCACTACAGAACACAAATACATGCACAAAGCCCCCAAGCAAAGAGAAACCAGATGCAAACTCTACAAGGCTACTCCTGTTGGCAGAAAGTGGTTGCTGAGCAATTTCAAACAATGAATACATTCCTAAAATATGTCTACTTGTGCATAATTCATGAACAGAAACAAGCACTAAATCCATTGGATAAATTGTGGACTATGAATCGTTTGCCCTGCTCTAATTATAATTCCATTTCAGCCTACTAATGGTACCATAAACCATTCGAGTTTCACCCTTGTGGTTTATTGCTTCATTAGCTCTGCTTTGAAGTAATTAATGCTTTGTCAATTTACCTGAATAGAGCTCCCATGGTGGCTATGGGTCAGATCCAACAAACTCTGTGCACCCAGCAGACCTGGAACTTCTGCTCAAGTGGAGATTCCAAGCTTTTTGGGACTGAGGCTTTCTATTTTCTTGTCCATACAATGTCTACCATAACAGGCCATACCTACCTACATAATTGACTACAGTTTTTGAATGCTACAATAAAATGTACTTAAATCTAGATATGGATTACAGCATTTATAGGACAATGATGTCAGGATTAATTATTGAGCGGGGTGTGTATCATGTTTCAGCCAGCACTTTGCAGTGATATGATTGTTTTCTCTCATAAACCCTCTCAAGTAAACAACAGGCAGTAGATCTTGGATAGATTTGTCTAAAGTTAATACCCTAAGCTTAGCTTCACTGAAAAAAAAACTTTTCTTTTTACCCATTTCTCTCTTTCACTCAGCTAGTCAGAGCCCTCCCTATTCTGCCTAACAGAGGGGAATCCCAGGCCTGGGCAAAAATATACTTTCAAAAACTTAGCAAGCCCCACAGTTGGATTCAAACTGGACCACACGTGAGAAACTCAATAAACATCATTTGTCAGAAGCCTTTGTCGGCTCACAGCTGTATTTATTTATAGGCTCCCTTGTTATTTATAGGTCCTTGTGCTCTATATAAAAGCTTTGCAAAGGAAAAGTGGTCATGATGCAGGGGCAGGGAAGGCCAAGTGTTCTACTGCTTATACCAACACCACAGTCTCTTTTCTAAGCAGAACAAACAGCTGTCTACTTCATTTCCCATCCCCTTTATGTGGACACTGGAGCCAATAATTGTCAAAGCTTAATCAAGCTACTTTCAATTTAGTTACAAAACATATTTTAAGAACTACGCTGGTTTAGGAGTTCTCCAAATTTGGCACGCTGTGTACTCTTGCTAAAGTATAGATCACCTCTGCAGATGTTAACTACTAGAGGATGTTCTCATCCAATATATAGGAACTTCTGTACCACAAGCATCTCCCTGCCATTCAGTTTACCAAACCTTCCATCACGAGACAAAGCTCAAATGAGCTCATAATTTGTGAAGGGCAAAGTATCATAGTTCTATGCCCTCTACTTATTACCTGGTTTGTATCAAATCTTTGGATTCAAGTTTTCAAAAGCATTGTCAATGTGCCCTCTAAATGTTGGAAGTCTCCATTACTCTTACTTCTAGGATCATTTAATATTTTGCATGTTTATAATGTCTACTAGAGATTAGAATTACAGAACAATTCAAACCCACTAAATCTCCTGATTAGAACTGATGATGCAGTTTAGTGCACTTTAAACTTTAGAACTGGGTTATAAACCTCCTTGACCTGAGGGTTTCATTCTCCCCGTAAAACTGGGATCCAGATTAGAACACGTGAGTTTCAGTTAGTGGGGGGACCAGAGTATTAATTGAAAGTAAGTAGAACTGATATTATACATTTGACATTTATCCATTTCAAACCATGATTCAGGGCTCATAAATTCACAGCTGAGAATAACAACTAGTAAGGATGGTAACAAGAAATAAGGACCTATGTACACACAAGTATCTCTTCACTCGAATTCTTGCTAAGCACATTCACTTCCCTTACTGACTCAGACCAACTACGGTGTATCAGATCAACCACACACAATTTTGAAAAGAGTAAGTTTCAAACAACTTTACTATAAAAGGTGGTAGAGAGCAGAGTTAAAGCAAGGCAGAAGCACAAATAAATAGATCCTATTCTGTTGGACTTAACCTTATTAGCACCTTATATGACAACCAAATTATATGTTCAAAATTAAATCAGTAAGTTCTATCCAATATAGATTTTTTTTAATCATCAAAAAGAAATGTTTGAGATGTCCGAAGACCAATTGTTTGTTTGAAAGAGAAGGTCCAAAACTCTATTATTCTCAGTATGATATTCAAGTGATGTTCTGACTTCTTTTCAAGTTGCAATCTTGTACTACTAAGACAGACAGAGGTTTTGAAGGAGCACTATCATGTGTTCAATTGCTAGACCAATAAAAAAAAAGAGTATAGGGCAAATGAAGCCAGAAAGAGAACAGGAAGTAAGTACTTAGCAAGCATTTATAAGTACTTTGGAAAGCTTTTCTTTACAGAGAAAGAGGGTGGTCAAACACTAGAACATGCTTCCCTAAAGAGAGGTGGTTGATGCCCCATGCCTGTCAGTGTGAAAGAAGCTTTTGGACAATGACCATAGTAACAATGCCCTCTCCATCCAGTGGGTACATCTATACCTAAATAGGAAATTTTACATTTCTCGGGTTAAGGTTAGATATTTCAAGCTACTGTATAAATTGATTTTATATTCTAAATGGGATGTTACTAAGGTGTGTGCCATCAGTGCTGTCATTATTTCAGTATTTCCACAGAAAGGAACGCATTTCAGAATGGCAAGAAGTTTATGAAAACTTAAAACAAGGAGACCAAAGCTGGGGGGGGAGG
Source organism: Falco cherrug (assembly GCF_023634085.1). Lineage (NCBI taxonomy): Eukaryota > Metazoa > Chordata > Aves > Falconiformes > Falconidae > Falco > Falco cherrug. The sequence goes on from NC_073697.1 coordinate 92,305,854, forward strand.
GGATCAGCTATTAGAGCAAGCAGGTGAAACATAAGCAGTGTTTGCTGCCTGTTCTTCTGGAATACCCGTTTGACTAATGCAGTCTCTTTAAGGATAACAAATAATTAATTCCATCCTATGACATCATGTGTAAAATACAGGTAAGTACAGTGATTTAGAATATAATGGTCTACTCCAAGAAAAAAAAAAAAAAAAGAAACAAAAAAAAGATAGAAACAAAGGAATGACAGAAACCCAAAACCTATTTCGGAAGGAGTGGAGGTCCCTTTTCCAGTGATTCATCCTTGTATCTCTCATAGTGTTTCACAACCCTGTTTCTTCCTTGAGCTTTAAATTCAAGGGTCAGTTCAGATAATCAGTAGAAGCTACCAGTTGCTAGCTCACTGCAAGCCTACAGACACTTCAGGCTTACTTTCAACCAGAGATTGAGCCAGGCCAGAACTTCAGATCTAGCCTGTTTCAAACTAGTCTGAAACCCAGGAACACTATGACCAGGGCTCTGAAGTTCTGTTACTGAATTTGCTTCTTCTTTCTGTTGGTTCAAAGAAAATCTTTACAATGACATATCTAAAGTAACATTTTTGAACCATTTAGGAAAAAGGAGAAAAAGAAAAATAGAGGGGAAAAAAAAAAGAAAAAAAGTTGACATAAAACTGCTTGACTTTTTCCCAGCACAATACTCACCATATAACATAAACCACAGAACAAGCTCCTGAACATTTACAGGTATGGTAAGAAGGGAATTTCCTAGACCTTCTTCTTACAACACACCACAAAGGTCAGGGGCCTCAGAAAATAAATTCTAACTATGTATATACACATCCCATGCACAGTATTTAATTTTGCACACCCAGAAAGAATACTTAATACTTTATAGTTCTTCACTTCAAAGAGTTGAATTCATGGTACAAATCCACACAGTCTTATTATAGCTCCATTAATAACAAATACTTGCTAAGGAACCGACCCATTAATTACTCAACCAAATTAATCTGGGGTTTCCATTAAAGATTATGTAGTACCTTGAAAAATGAGGAGGACAAAAGAACAACCACATAGTTGTCATTCCTTCACCGAGTGTTTTAAATCCGGGATGTCCTTCTCCTTATGTTCATTTACTGAGTATAGAATCTATAACAGGAAGAATACTCTTAAACAGAAAAAAACTCTAGCTCAAGATGTACTCCGCAATCTGTACTTTGTAAGATCAATAAAAAAGCAGCAATTACATTGTATGTTATTTCCACCCCGAGGACCTTACTTGAGCAGTGAAGAAATTTCTGAGTTGCAGAACAAGAAAGATCTTTTACACTCATCGATAGACGTATCATTTCTAGTAGCCTGGTGGCTTGCACTGTAAAAATCTAGGCGTGCTTTCAGTGAGATACATAGTAATCTCAGCTACCAGTGGGTAAAGCTGCTCCTGTGAGCATTATTGTAATGTCAGTCTCACACATACATCCACAGTAACTCCACTGCAGTAAATAGCAACAGTCCAGATATATCCAAACGGGGCTGAGATCACAGACCTGCCTTTTGCTAAGAAACTGTTTTGGCTTACTTTATATACATCCCATTGAATCTGAATTACATCTGCCTGCCATTCCCTTCCGATTAGACTGACTTCCAGGAAAATGGAATCTTTGTTGCTGTTGATTTCTCTTGCGCCAAAATATGTCAAGCCTTGTTCTTTTGGAAACCTAGTGGCAGTTCCTGCGTTCCCCACTGCTTGTATCCATTGGCAGAAATTGGCAGCAACACACAAACATTCTTCAGTTGGGATGTGGGAGGGTAGGAGCACTGTTTGAAGAAATACAGGCTGGTAAACCTTCATGTTATTTTTGGCAGGTGTGCATTTTGCTGAAACAAAAGGCTTAAGCAGGCTCTGCTGGAGCAGCATGGCCCATGATGTTACATGGTAAGTGAAATATCAGAAGGGCTTGGTATGTTTATTCAACAGTAGACACGACTCATTTTACAATGGTTGATTCTGGGCTTGCAAACAGTATGACACAGAGTTCTGCGTGAAGAGTTACAGAGCAAAGACATTTCTTCCATGAATTACTGAATCCAAGGTGATATCCAACAGAAAGGGAATACCTATCCTAATGCAATCTTACAAACATGGCTATTCCACTTCAACACCCCAGTTTACATACACAGCTACAAATGCCATGTGGTATTGACATTCTCCATAGTACCGATGCTGCTCCCCAGACTGAACCTTTGAGAGTAAGCTGGCACCTTCTGTCACTAACTTCCAGCAGCTTCCCAGCATGACACTTTACACCAGTTTAAGCATCCACAGAATTAAGAACCGCCCTCCTCCCATACTTCCAAACTAATGTGTGAATTCACAGTTCCAGGAATCTGAAAGTCAGTCATGGGATCTTAAAACCAAAGAGACAAACAAAAAGCAAGAAGTAACTTCAGATTCTGAAAAGAACAAAACAGGAACTATTTTTATTTGCCTTCTCTCTACTCAGTCATTATTATACTTGGGAAACATACTTACAAGCTATTCTCTACAATGAAGACAACTAGAAATTTGACCGTTTAGTTAATGATAAGGTTTTAATGTAATTCCAGAATATGACACACCCCAAAAACTGAAAGATTTAATAACACTAAGGTAGATGCAAATATAACATCACCTTTTCTTGTCAAGCCAGAAGAGACGACAGCAGCTCATGTGCACTTAATTTTATTTGGTCTGCATACCCTGCAGGGCAACTAAATCATTCATTTTGCAGACTGAAGACTGCATAAAACCTATACACAAGACAGATTCACAAATGAAATTACATGGAAGTTATATACTGAAAGATCTGAGCTTGGGGCTTCCACAGCAATCTTGTTACCTAACTTTGTCTTCTACTTCCCACTTAAACTACTGATAGGAAAATAAGAGAGAAAAAAGGACAACAATGCAGGGGGAGCTGGAAATAAATGCATTAAGGTGGACAGCATTGCTGTACTACTGTTTCCATCAAGAGCTGTTGTCAGTACTCTACCCCACTAGGGGAATTAAACAGCTTAGAGAAGGATGTGAATAACTCTTTCTTTTTAATGACTCCCAAGGAAGCGGCCACTGTTCGAGGTCTTCTTTTAGTAATAGCAACTGCTAATCATCAGTGTATTTGGTCACAAGTTTGTTTACCTGTCAATGTCAAATAAACAACACTCCACCCCACCCCCCCGCCCTGAGGTAGGAGATGGAGACCTGGAGACTACTAACACGTCTGTTATCTAAAACATTAGATGCTGTCACAAATTATGTAGACATGAATATTAGTTTTCTGGACCTCCTTACATTGTGCTAATCGTATCTGGGATCTTCAGTACTCACCCACCATCAACTGGCTCAATTTCAAGCCTCATCTTTCACTGAAAAGTAACAACAAAAAGTCCATGTCATCAGGTAGAATAATTCGATTGGGAAAAATAAACAAGAAAGGAGAGCAAATTCTTTTGTTTGGAAGGAAAACATTCCTAACAGGAAAGACAAATGAATAAAGTTGTTAAAAAAAAAATTTGCTTTTCATAGTCAGCTGACAACTCTGAAATGTACAGAACCTGTCCTTCCTAAAGACAGACGTTCTGTCCTTGCTTTTTCCCAACGACTAGCTAGTCTTTTCGTTGAGCACCTGGTATGAGAAGCAGAACTACCTTGCAGTCAGTCAGTTCCATCAACATCCACAGAAACTTGCCTGCAATACTGAAGAGCAAAACAAGTATCTCCTAATCCTAGAAATTAAACTGTATTAGAAGATAGAACTACTATGCAAAGTTTCTGTATATCTAATTCCAGATTTCCTGAGAGACACTCCAAGCAAAAATGAGATATCCAAAGCAAGTGGGAGAAAGGGGCAAGTAGAGAAGGACTAGACATAAAAAAGTCTGTCCTGGAAAAGAGAAATCATAAACACTCCACATCAGGGAGGAAGACATGTCATGAAAATTTTTCAAACCATATGTGTATTTTGTGGCATGTAGCAAAAAGTATTTTAACATATTGTAGTGCCAGCCACTACTAGTAATGCTATTAAAAAAAAGTGTACTGACATAGCATATTTTTTTTTGCCCTTTTCAGCACCTTACTTTTAAGCTAGCACTTGTTGCTGGAAGAAAGGAGATGAAAGCATTCATCTACTACCATGTTAAGCCAGCCTCAAATACAATTTTTGGCAGAGGTTTCTTAACAAGACTGTTTAAGGAAGCTGATCCAGCAACAGAATGAACTTGCAACCAGTCAGTGGCAGAATGCCTCAAGTCAGTCAGAAGACCTCTGTCTAAAAAGTTTAAGCTCTTTTTGTTTGAAGGAAAGACTTACACATATATTTTCAAAAGTAGCAAAGTAATTAAAAGACAAATTCCTTTTGAATTCATCAACCCACACCACACAAGCCACTTCTTACCTACCTCTTCCCTAAAGCTACTCACATTATTGCTTAGTATTACCTAAATGAAGTCCTTTTAGATACGGGTTTGCAAACAATCCACATCTCCCAGGCTTGTCTCTTGAGTTTACTGCTCATGAGCAGTTGAGAGAGGACAGTGTACAAGTACGTTTCACAGTGTATGAACAAAGAGGAGTGGAATGATCCTGAGCTCATTCCTTTCCCAGGAAAATGTGTACCAAACCCTGAAAACAGAAGTTCCACAGTGCTTTAGGGCTTTGTAAGCAAAAAACTAGGGGTCAACCTAAGAGACATGAAGTTCACATGGTAAGGAAAACTGGGCCTGAGGGGAACTTTAAGACCTCTCTAACTATTAATTCAGACATGCCCCAAGTCTAATATATTGAAATATTTGTAAACTTGTATCTACTGAAATCAGTAAGAGGCAGATACCTGATTATACTCAAAGAACTGGGCTTCCACCTGCTGACTTTTAAGGACACTCACACTCACAAATATCTGTGTCACTCCTGGTAACAGTACAGAGGCTGGGAAAAATTACTTCGGTGCTTTGGAAAATGCAGCCCTACTCAATCTTTAGCAAAAAATGGGTCAGTTTCTAGACGGTAGCTAGCAAGGAACCATGTTCCAACAGGAGTTACATAAAGCTGAAAGTCTAGAGGTGAACACACTGGAAGCTGATTCTTACTCAAAGGATGCAGTTCAAGGCATTCTGCTAGTATGACCTACTCTGGTAATATGGCCTACATACTGGGCAGCAAAGGAAGAGAAAATAATTCCCTTAGCTGGAACACTGAGCCTTGCAATGCTTTCCTTTACCCACCAAGATCTGACATTAGGTTCCTCAGAAGCTGCATGTTACAAGACTCCTAGGTGATAGTTCAGCTCCTACAGGGTCTGCTGAGCTTCTGGCAGCTAGTGCTAGCAAGAGGTACAAGGAAGTTCACCTAATACAGGTCCTACAAAACCAAGATCCCCCACCTTTCTTTGTCTCAGTCATGTCTTCTGCTGACTGCATCCACATAGCCCACCTCCAGCACATGAGACATTTTGACCTTCCCTGTGCCTACTTCCAAATGACTTTATGAGGCATAGAGACTGCTATTAATTGCACTTACATGAAATTCTAGGAAGCCCAGGAACTGTCCTTCATGTCTAACAATTACCTGAGTAAAACAAACCATTTGTGGGCAGATGTGAAGTACCCTGACCACCATGAAATACTCATCATAATTCTTTATTATCACAAATGTTGCATGTTTGACAATGAGGATCAAGTCCTTGGAATAGGGCAGAGGAAGCCTGTCTCTTGGGACGCTAAGAGGTGGTTCTGCAACTGTTAGAAAAAATGAGAGGAATACAACCAGCAACTGTCTTGGCAAATGTTGGCTTTAACCTCTGCTAGTGTGCTTGCTCTGCCACAGGCAAGGTGGCAATCATACTATTTCCTTACCTTGCAGGGGTGTTAGTCTAGTTAGTTAACGTCTTTAGTACAAACTAAATGCTGACTATTATTACTGCCATATTATATACTACCCAGTCTCTCTGCTCAGTAGGATAGGCAACACTAAGTGGAAAATTGCAAATGTAACAGCTAAAAGCTTATTCTCTTTACAAGTTACCACAGTGTTTTTCTTTTCAGCTGTCAGACTACTTTATAAGAAGCAGTTCAGCTAGGCAACCCTCAACCTTTACAGTTTGGTTTTGTTTGCTTTCTAACCTGGAAAGGGGTGTCTCTTGTCTTAATTTCATTACCAAGTCAAGACTGGAAAGAAAAATGCTTGTAGAAAAATCCTCTAATTACTGGATCTGATTTTCATTTGAACTTTCATTCTTTTCTATGGTACCAACAACTTTCCAAATTCAATGAAACTAATGTAATTACAGTTTATATGGAAGAATGAGTGGAAAAGTTTTTGAAGGGTACATATATGATAGACTGTATGTCCGTAAGAAAAAAAAAAATTACTTACAGGATTGATATACAAGTCATTGGAACTGTAATATATGAACCAGCTTTCCTGAAGAACTCAGCCTCCATTTGGGCATTAAAATAAGTGGCTAGATTTTCAAAACTCCCTAGCTTCCACCATGCTGCGCAATTTTGATTATCTGGCCATAAAAATGTCTCAGTGAGAACTGCTGGGTGCCAAGCACTTTTGGAAATCTGGGCTCAATTGTGGGCTCTGAGCATTTAAGAAACCACTAGCTCCAAATGTAAATAGCGGTTGTATGAAGCAATGGGTAAGAGTCATATAAGAAGCATATATGTGTCTCAGAGTATGCACATTTTCTTATTTGCCCTTAAACGCTCTAATATGCATCCTCCTCCTGCACATTACCATGTAAAAAGACATAATCATGTTGCAAATCTTGCTCCTGAAATAAAAACAAACCTCAAAATTAAACTAGAATGTGTCCTAAATACTTTCTGCTTCAATACATAGTCTCTCAGGAAAACTATGATAATGCTCCTTAATAAAGTTCTGTCTTCATCTAAATGATGTAGGATGGTGCCAGCAGAGGATAAACTTAATTGCCACAGCAGAAGAAGCCATAAAGTTATTAAGAGCTAGATTATGACAGAGTTCATCACACATCTGAAAGTGACAATGTCTTTCCAATCCCACTGGAAAAAAAATTACACAAAAAAGGAATAATATCATTGAAAACAACAAACACCCAGATGTGACTCATACCAGTAAGTGCATGTTTATGACAACACCAGAACCTGTGCCATTGCTCTTTTTAGCTATCATAAAACTGCTTGGATTTGCTTTACAGACAAAGTTACTGAAGAGTCACCACAGCCCATCTTCTAACAGATCTGGTAATGCCACTCATTTCAGTGCTGACATTTAAGAAATGTCCTCCTTCACTCCCTCCTGCAAGGAAACACACTGCAGCCTGATGCCTGATGCTGTTCAGGAAGACTTTGCTTAACACTGCTGTTTTGAGGCTAATTCACACAAGTGCCCCAAGATTTCATGGAGTACATCCCTCACCAACACCTTAAACTGAGGATTATGCTTCCTAGTGCTCCTGAAAAACAGGATGAACAGTTCATTAGACCACTCTGACCAGCAGTGCTTCTTGGGGAACACTATGCTGATCCCCAGAAAAGAACCAATCACAAAGTCATTTCAGCAGTAACTACTACCATTTTGGTCCATTCTTTGCAAACACATTTTCTGTTAGAAAAACTTATTCTCTCTTTCTGGGTAAGGAAAATGTTATGGGTAGTTGTGCTTCTATATCGCTGTACAAGTGTCTGTTCTGTCAGCATACATGTAGCCTTACTGCAGGCTCTTCGGCCACTGTGAGCTACATAACCAAAATGGAGTAGAAATAGTATCGCATGATTTAGGTGACCAACTGTGTAAAAAATTGTGAGTACTGAAGAAAAAAAGTCTCTGAAAACTGTTTGTAAACAACTTGCAAGCTGAAATACATTCATAGACAAAATATTTTCCGATGACAGGTATAATTACATAAATGGTTATGGAATATTTATAGTCAAAATCTGCCAGCATTACATACCATTTTTCTTAAAAATAGTTGTTCCAGCTCAATTAGCAGCTGTATTAGAGTAACTTTGTACCTAACAACTAACAAGCAACAACGTAACAACCTTTGTACCTAACTCCATCACCTTTAATAATTTAGAAGAAAGTGAACAAATATCAACTGATTCAGAAAGCTGCAAGGTAAACAGTTATAGTCACTATGGAGAGGATACTTTCTACTAATCCTACATGCCAGCCACTTTGATTTTGTGGCGAGAAAAAAAAGAAGGGGGGAGTTCAAACTGTTGCTCAGTGCCCCAACTTTATACAGATGCTGCTAGTCTCAACAGTCAGGTCAGAATCACAAAAAGAAATCAAACACCCCACACAGACACAGCTTCATTGAACATTAAATTAAACTGGCATTAATTAGAAAAGCATTGGTTAGTAATTTAATGAGAAAGATGGACACAGAAAAAAGGTAAAACAGGAAGACAGAAAGAAAAAGACATGAGTGGTAAAAGAAAGGAAACATAGCATAAAACATTTTCTTCCACCGCTTTTCATGCTCTTCAGAAGGGAATACACAATTCAGTGAAGTAACGTTTGAACAAAGAGGATATTTTTGTTCTAATAAACACTTCATTTCCCTCAAACCTGGATGGCAACGCTTCCTTTTTCAAAAGTGCCTCCTATTGATTCATAATAGTTAATCCCCTCATTTTTAGGTGACTTTGGGGGGGGGGGGGGGGGTAGTGTCAGGAAAAAGGGTTTTGTTTCTTATTTTGCTTCCCTTACTGTTCTCTGAGAGCTTATGAAAAGTACATTCTTACCTGTAACAAGATTTCCAACAACTGCAATTTAAATACTCTAATGGAAATGCTGGAAAAAATTGTAACTTTTACACATGTGACTGTTTCTAAATTAAAACAATGAAACTTCTGTTGTGAAAGCTTTGGCCGAGGTTTGTTTGCTCCCCTCTCCTCCACCCTCAAGCCCCCTGCCTCTCCTCCTCTTCAGGTGCTTAAGAAATCAAGTGGCTGGTTTGTGCTTCAATGTAGTTGCTCCTAATGCAAATGGATCAGATCGTACAGATTATGCCCTTTAGGCCTTTACAACCCAAAACAAGTTTTCATTTTTAACTGTACAAACCAAACATTTCTTCAAAGCACAACTATAATTAAGCTGCACCAAACCTCTCTCATCTGTATCAGTCAGAAAATAACACTCATATGCCAGAAGATGATTGGTACACTCCCACTCACCAGCTTTAATTAGGATGAGGAAACTGTCTGAAGTTCAAGTGTGCAAAGCATTTGGAAATTTTCTCTTACCAATGCTGTAAACTGTTCACAGTAAGGTCTTTTGGATAGAAAGGGCTCCTAGACAGCAACACGCACTTATGTGCAGAGTGACTCTGCAATGAAGCTGAATGTGCACCACAATCAATCGCAAGCATGCACAGCACAGTCAGTCTAGTGAGCTGAGAATGTTAGGCTTGCTATGTCTGCTCAGATCAGCTGTACAGTATAGTACATCCTACATGTAAGTACAACACAGCAGCTGCATTTCTGATACCTGTGAACATTCAGCAGCCACAGCAAAACTAGATTTCCAGCAAGGCTGCTGAATGTCAGGAAATCCTGGGCAAACAGGCAGAGCACAAAATTCCTTTCTACTTATAAACAAAATATCTGGACACATCAGATATACAGTAGCCCACACTTCAATGCCACAGATTACAAACGATCACCACTTTGAAGAAAGGAGCAATTGGCAACCCAGGACTAGATAGCTCTTGTGTATTGTTTTGTCAAAAGTAAACCCACTTACATTCTGCTCCATTTTGTGCAAATGGCCACATTTTCAGGATGGCTAAATTGTCATTTAAGCTCCAGGGAGACTAGACGGATTTTTGGAATGAGCTAAACTCATCTGATGCATCCTGGATGGAGAAAACATTTTGAATTCTTATTTATTTGCCCAGGTGAGAACTGAAGCCTTCAGAAAATCTGCTCCCCTAACATCAGAGGGCAGTCAGAAATGTACTTTGTTTTGGTCTAAAACAAAACAAATCCTTCTAAATTAGGCCTGGTTAGTATTAGTTTAGCTTCCAACTTCTACTGGACCAGAATTTTCAAGATAAGTCATCAGTATGAACTTATTTTATAAATGGATTATTAGCAGAGATTATCTTTTCCCACTTCATTGCAACTGCTAGAACTAAATTGTATTGCAAGTCCCATAAAAGGTAAAGGATTGAGAAATAAGTCTTTGAACCATTATATATACTTCCAGTTCACTGGTATCTACTATATTTTATCCTAGAAGCAGCTGCATTTTAGTAGTGAATGACAGAAGGTATCTTACATAATCTTATCCTATACAGAGTTGCTACAGTACCTTCTCAGGGAAGAACTCTCTGGAAGCAATGAGTCCCACGATGGCTGAACAGCTGTGAGCAGAAAGCTGCAGAGCTCCATACCCCTTTCATTCTGAGAAGACCTATTGATTTAAGAAAATTCTCACTATTACTCCCAGCATTAAACATCACAGACTTCAAGCAGGCTTCTGGGAAGATGAGAACAGGAGAACAGATATTTTCCCTCTTCCCCATCTATACCCATTTGTTTTTATCACCTGCTTCTCACACATATACACTTCCAGTGTTCCTAGGCCCATCGTGCTCCCTCTCACTCGTCTGTGTGCCCTTTCTGTCCTGCCTTGTTCCCCTCTGCACTGCATAAGGGGAAGGTCCGTGAAACAATTAGGGGTTAAATATGCAAATACTTTCTACCATAAGTGCATATGAATATATGCAGATACTAATTTTTTTCTAATTTAGGCACGCTACTCACAATAGTAGGCTTTATTGGAAAAAAATATTTTGCACCATCAGTACAATCATGCCTGTATCACTAAAAAGAGTCACACATACAGGAAGGTGTTATTAAAATGCCCTGGCATCTATTTGTTGAATTTCATCTAGTTTTGTTTCATCTTTATGCCAAGAAATCAAGAAATGCAGTTATCATCTCTGTACATTTTTTCATCCCAGACATGCTAGGTCAGAGTCATAATCCTGAGAATGGCTCTGTATTTTTTTAAAGTTGTATTAATACTTATTAATAATAAATGTTATGGAATTATATGGAGTATTAATTAAGAGGCTCATTGTGGGCGCAAAAGAGACTTTATTAGATGTGCTATATTTATGTTTGGACACTGCTGACAAGCAAAGACAAAAGGCAAAGCTATTTTTAGTGCTCACAGAAGATAATTTTCAGTGTACATGTACATGAATGTACTTGCCTGTATGCAACATGTAGAAGGAATTAGTGCCTTTTGGGTGCTCATCAGCGTGATCATGCGACTTTTAGGGCCATCTTTGGAGTCCTTTACAGCATCTGAGTTTCACTGTCCAAAAACACAAATTATGTCAAACCACTAAGAGCCTTCAAAATTTAACCAGCTATGTATTAATGCGATTTAAGTGTATAAGATCTCTTATAGAAGTGTATAAGGCTCCCAGAGAAATTCTGAATTTCAGTCCTGCATCTCAGAGTATGTTACTCTGCTTGGTTTTCATTAAATACGCAAAGATAAAAAAAGTTTCATATTGGAAATACTCCATGTAAATGTCTCAGAAAAATACAAATATAAATGAAACCAACAAGATTTCAATAGCAGCAGAAAAAAGTAAGAAAAAAAATTCTCAAACTGTTCTGCTTCTTTTACAGTAATTATTCTTCCAAACTATACTGATTTCTTTGTTGCCTATTATCACACAATGTTCTCACACAGGATTTGTAAATCTATGCGTAATATTTGAAAAAAGAACGTGAATTGTGCATCTGTTTTAAGTCAGCAAAAAGTTACCTAAATAAATGCTGAAGTATTTTGTTAAAAAATTTCTGAACCTGCCCTAAGTATCTATGCATTTTTTAAGTATATTACCCACATAGGATCCTATCTTGTATCAATTGTTTTTCGAGACAGCAACATCATCTGCATTTAGCAGCTAGCTGCCAGCAAATAGTGATGGATTTTTAGTGTATAATTCTTTCTATCTATTTTTAAACACTGCAAACATTGACGATACCTTTGAATTCGATTTCCTCTGTCACTGGCTTTTAACCTGAGACAGAAAGGAATATGAGCCCTTCTTTTTTGTGTACTTTCATGATTTGAGATATATGGAGGCAGAGGGTCTGTTTAATAGGAAATTATTTCCTAGTATTTTCTGCCTTGCTTGGATTTCCTTTCTTTCTAGTATTTTTAGATCCCAAGATAAAAACCCCCTTGGTTTATTTGTGTTGTAAGACAATCCACCAAATAAAGCATGGATCACTGGGAGACTTTCTTCAATGAAAGGTCCAGTTTAACTGGTTCACTTTTAATTTAATGAATGGCTCTTTCCCTCAGACAAGGAGAAACCGCCACAGACATTTACAAAGACACAAAAGCCAACACTGGGCTGTTTTATGTTAGTTTCTTTTCTTAAAACATTTGTTTTTAACTTTAAATGTTCAAGGCAGAACTTGCAGGTACAAATCCTTTCCCTTACAGAAACAAAAGTGTTTATATAGCCCACGGTAAATAAACCCTAATTAAATGTATCCATCAACTATAGTTCTTTTATTTCATTTATTATTTGTTTTCAGAATCTGAGATAATGTTTGATGGAGACTTAAAATTAAATCTTTATCATATATCAAATTTCATTTTTCTTTAGAATGTTACATGCTCTTTTCTTCTTTAGAAATCTGTCGTTTCACACACAGCTTCTTACTGCTAAATCGAGTGCAACTTTCTGCCCTGTTTGGAAGTATTTTGGACATAAACCATAACCATTTTATGCCATCAGTTGCTGCCTCTAGTTTAGTCCAACTGATAATTACTGTTTATTTCTACAAAACATTATTTCCTCTTTTCCTCCTCCTCCAAAATTAAAATGCAAAGATCTCAGTGAACATAACAGAAAGGAAAAAGAAAAAAAAAAAAAGAAAAGAAAAAGAAATAAGAAGAAACAAGAAACAGGCCATCTAATATAGTCCAGAATTTTTTTATTGTTTTTTACAGAGTTTTACAGTGAAAAGAAGGAAAAATTCATATTTTGTTTTCTGCCTTTCTAGTGGTTTGTGCTTGTTGTAGAAATAAAGTATTACAAATAGAAACCAGAGAGAGATGGGGGGGGAGCTCGTTTAGTTTCCCTTTTTCATTTCCTTTGCTGGAATACTGGTTTGGAACATCTGAAGACAAAACCGATTTCCAAGTTCGCTGTTTTTGTTGCAGTTTAGAACAGTTCTTAACGCAGCCCCAAGTCCGGGGAGTTTGCGGTGTCACAGTGCCCCCTGGCGACGCGCCGGAGCGGCGCGGCCTCGGCAGCCTGCCCTCGCCGTGCCGCCCCACGGCGCTCGGACGGACCCACGGGGGACTGTCGTTCGCCCTCGGGACCCTCGCTGCTCGGAGCAGGGCTCGGACGAGGAGAGTGCACCAGTAACTCCTCAGTTACTCCAAATGGTTAAAAAACCACTCTTCCACTTTTTCCCCTGAAAGCCACTTTAGTTTGGGTCTGACCTTGGCTAATTCCAAAAGATTTTAAACTTGCCCAGGCCTAGCTTGGTAAGGTGTGAGCACTCAGGGAGAACTGCTTAGAATTATCTAAAGTCTGCATCAACCAAATGTGGTATTTTTTGATAGTTTAACCATCACTATTATATAAACCCTTATATTTAAAGGTATCATGCTCAAGCAGGGAAAGCTTTCATCATGTAAAGAAAAGTCTGTCATGTTTCTATATAATTTTTAAAAAACTTACTGTGTAAAAACCTCGTAGTCGTATGCTGCTCTAACAATCTTTATTCCAAGATTGCCAATTTCAGTTTGGTTTCAAAGTTGTGAAATTTAGTTTCTTTTTTGTATAATAAATATATCTAAAGTGTGGCAGACTATAAGGATCCAGTTTATTACTTCATTAAGACATAATTCACTACACAAAATAGCTTGGGGGTGCAAAGCAGAAAACTAATCATGATATTTTTGAGATGTGAGGATCTGTTGATCCCAAGTCTTTTTGTTATGATAAAAATTGATATAGAGGCACAAAAAATTCATTATAATGTTTTAACATTTTAAGATATATAATTAATCACAAATTTGGGCCAATGTGTCTCAATTTTTGTTGCTATGTAATTTCACTGTTATTGCCTTCACTACCTTTCTTAATAATATGTAAACTGTTGCTTCCCAAACCATTTTTTCAGGAGAAAGAGACAACTTCACTGCAGCAGGAAATATGGTGGCTCAAATTCTAGATTACTAGCACACTTTTATTTTCAATGCTCAAGAGAATACTACACTCAAGAATTCTTAAGACACATGGATATTTCATGTGATTTGGGTATTTCTGATAATTTTTTTCCTCCTCCATATATACTTCAAGAAAATTTTGAAATGCATTAAATAAATAACATATCTTTAAGTTTGGTATTTCAAAATGCTTATATAAAGTGTACCAAACTCATCTGCATAATAATAACAACAACAACGATGTATCAAGAATGGGAACCTGTACAAATGTCCTTTGTATTATCCTGCTATATAGGACGGCTCAGAGCAAAACATCAATTTGCACTTACAGTAATGCCTTTTAAAGAATCTGTAGATCTTTAAACAAGGTTTAATGTATAATCAGTGGAGGTGTCTGCTTTGTATGCTATCTGAAAAGTTAAAAATGTAGAAAGACATGCACATGTGAAAGTATTTAAAATTCTGTTGACAAAGTCATGAAGTAGAAAAAAATCAACTACGTCAAATAAAAGCCACTACAATTTGTCAATCTCATAGGTATGCATATACACAAACATTAATCATCTTGAGAGTACGATCTACATTTTTCTTTCACACCAAGCAAGGAACAAGCATCCTGTCCTTCCATCAGTAAAGACCCCTCTTTATACACGTCCTGCAATTCACTGTAACAGCACCTGGATCTAACCTGATCATTGTTCCTGTAAGGAGACAACAGATCTTAACTCTGACTCAGTTCCCTCACACCATCCAACTGCAAAACTTTCAAGCAACTTCTGTACTTCCCAGATCTGCCAAGTTTCTTAAAACTGCCTCAGTGGCTCTAAATCCAGTAGAAGCAAACTAAAACATCGACCCCTGAAACCATTTGTAAAAACCACCTTTAGCATGTGTTTGAATGAAAGATACTGCTCTACTACTCCTCTACTGGAGAAGGAATTCTTTGGTCTCCAACAGTCATTTAAATATTGGGTGGAAATTACAAAGTTAAATAGGGTGACTTAAACATGGCTGGAAAATTCAGAAGGAGATTCTTCTAAGAAATTCTTCTCAAATTCAGATCCCAATAGCTCATGTTCTTGGCTGCACAGATAAATTATATTTCTATGTGTTACTACATTCTGGGAAATGTATTTGCCCCCTTTTTGAGAAAATTAAAAACAATTTAAGGTTGTGACACAAACCGACAAAAGCCAGGAAATGCAGTGTTAGGACTGACGCTGTGTTCATACTTCTCTCATCATTGTGCTTTTTCACCACAAAACGTACTTACAATAGTATGAGGCAAGTAGGGAATATCAGCCTTTAACTTACATTTCCTGGCTTCTTTCAGCTGGTGTCCAAAACACTGTTGTTTAGGCATAACAGATATTTTATATTTCAAGTATGTGTTGCGCATGCATAAACGCAAAGTTTATCTAATTATGAAGAGAACTAAAAGATTGAATAAGCATTTTTGGTGTGTTTAAAAAAGAAGAAAAATCATGGGGTTATTTCTATGTTAAGAACATGGAAATAACTAACAGGAATAGCTATAAAAGAGAAACAAACCACTTTCTATCATTAATGCTACACAATGCCGTGTACCATTTAACATCATGTAGCATTTTAGATTACTTTATTTACCAAGGGCACCAATGCAATGCAAAAAAAAAAAAAAAAGCCTCAATTCTCTGAAGATTTTTGCGTAAGGGTACAGCTGCTGAAACATTTGGGTACATTTGAAGCATTTTGTCCAAAAGAAAGCAAGCTACTAAGGAAAAAAAAGTAAAAAAAAGAAAAGACAGTTTGAATGCTACTATTAGTTTAGTGCTTAATACTTCAGTAATACTGAGTGATGAAAGACTGAACATACAGGTTTTCTACATGTTGATTCTCTGCAAGTTCTTTTGCATATTTTCTTCAGCAAAATGTTTAAACTTTAACTATATTTCAGCATTTGAAGCATGATATATGTGCATGTAAAACTTCCCAGTGCGTACGTAGTTATTCATTAAAACAAGCTTTATGGCACTTGCAGTTTATTTTCTGCATTTCTAAGGTGCATGCAAAAAGCTGCTTTTTTAAAAAATGTGCATTTCAGTTGTATTTCATTGAATGTGTTGTACACCTTGACATTTTAGGTACTTTAATGGGGGTTTTCTTAGTTACAAAACTAAAATTCTTGAAAGAGAGGGTTGGGGGGGCGGGCAAAATCCTTTTCGAAAAAGGGCTGGGGAGGGGGTGGGTAGCATGGTATGGGTAAAAGGACTTTATTTTCTAAAGCTCAAATTCCAAAGAAGGAAGACAGGGAGAAATAGGAACTGAAACTAATTTACCTGCATTCCTTTGTCACTGCTTGGCCCTTGACTAGTAAATGATTCCTTTCACTAGCCAATAAAACCAAATCAAAAGCAGGCTTAGAGAGCAGAGGGGGAAGGGGGGCAATAGAGTAGAAGAGAAAATCAACTTAAACCTTGACAAAAAAAAAAAAAAAAAAGAAAAAAGGGAAGAAAGCAAACTCACTCCTCTTGCTTTTCAGCAGCTCTCGGGAGCTGTATGCCTGACTCCTTCTGCTAACTTCCCAGCATTAGCACAGCACAAAGACATTCTCTACCTGCTTTCTTGCAGCACTAACTAAGGTTATTCTGTTGTTCCATGTGACAGATAAAGTTGCTTTTGTCTCCATTTAATGCTGCTGCTAGAAGCCCTGCCAATTTAGGTACAGTGGAAGGCCTATACAACTGCTCCAGAGGTGAACAGTATGCCATAACATGTTTGCTCTGCAGAAACTTGGTGCCTAAGTAGTGTATCTCAGAGATTTGGTAAATGTTCAGTTCAAAAAAGTGCTGTATAGCAACATGACAGAAGCATTCAAGAGCTCTGAAGAAGATGAAAGTCTGGTATCACTGGATACTGTGCAAATATGCATAGTGGTAGCTTCTGCCCCTAGAGTGCTTTACATTCTAGACAAGCAAGACAGAGGGTTCAGAGAAGGATGTAGGATGTATTGACAGGGTCCAATTTTCAAAAGTGCCTGCATGTTTAAGGCATATAAAAGTCCACTGAAGGATATTTAGAATTCTAGATCTTACTTTTTCCCTATTAATATTTTTTAATAAATAATGATCGTTAGTAAAAGAGCCAAGTTCTTCAGAACCAGACAACTGAAAGTGCGATATGGAAATTCTTTGTTCTTAAAAACACCACATCGTATTTTTAGCATCAAAAGGGCTTCCTCAGAGCCGAGTATACAGCGCAGCGTTTTTCAGACTAGACTAGAACAAATAGCTGGGCAGTTAGATAGACAATAAGGCCAGTAAAGAGCATAACAGACATAATAAAGCCAAATGCAGATCTCTTAGTTACACACACATCTCCAAGCAGTAGGAGTGATGCCAAATAAAAGTTATGAGGTACAATCATAAATGGAAATACAGATGATCTACTAAGACGGGTGGCTCCAAACCTCTCAAGGTCAGGCTCATTTAAAACTGTATTTTAATTTTCAGGTATTATCAGTTTGTGGAGAAAGGCCCCAAGGACTGTGATTCACCCTTGTCAGACAGAAACAGAGAAGATGACCAAGTGCTCTAGCACCCTACACATGTGCTACTTGATCAACAATCACAGTACTCTACATAGCAGCAAAGCTAGAACTGGGAGGACTGTGAACCATATAAAGACATGTGGAGTGCAGCAGCAGAGTGGAGATTAGCTCAGATTTTACTGAGATACTAACCTTAAACACTCTCCATTTGCCTGTGGTATTTCTACAATAGAGGTAAAGATAGAAGGACAGACAAATGCTTACATACTTTCTTGCTGCCTGAATATGTCATAGGGCTATGCCTGCATGACATATATTCATCTCCCTTGTAGAGGAAAACAACATCAATGTAAGCACAGCCACGTTGTGGTATTATCTGTCTTTGTACTGTGAAAGACACAGGTCCATCTTAGGGAACTGATGAACTTCCTTCCTACATGAAAGGGAGGGAGAGTTGCCTCAGGAGAGCATGCCACAGTTGTTCTAGCTGTGGTCAATCAGCAAAATCTTTCAGTCTCCCTCCTTAGGGAAACATTGCCCCAGAAATGGGTTCAGCATCCAAATAGCAGGTTAAGCAAGCATTCTTTCCCTTTCAGCTTTCAGTCTCAGGGAACAGTCAAGATTCCCATTAACAGTGTTTGGAGTTTCATGCAGAGTACATTAAGTTTATCCCTAGTTAGTAGCTAATATTACACATATAAGAAGAATTCTAATACTTCAAAACTTCCCCTTTTACAGTATGCACACACACACACATATACATATACCAGCTTTTACAGTCCATGTTTCCCAAACACTCAAGGAACACAGTCACAAATACAGGTGCGGTCTAGAATGTCTTGCTATGATGCTTAATATGGGAAAAAGAGTACAGTTGTTATCAGTATGACAGAAGATTTCAGAAGTTTCAAATAAGATAAAAATAGAGTACTGTACCAGTAAGGACCAACGTTCAGTAATAAAAGGTTCCACTTATAGTAATTAATTACAAACAAAACTAAAATGCCTTGGTGTAGCTAGTCTCTGTGTTCTCACAATCCCATGCTGCTCCAAGATGGGCATACCATTACACGCTTATGGTGTGAACAAAGGACATCAGCAGAAGGTTAACAATAGTAGCTGTTCTTCAAAGATTCATACACACCAGAACTTCGCAAGCTTCGCAGCCCAAGAGCTTTAAAGGCCTCATGTCTTCCAAAAAGTAACATAGCGAGTTGAAAGTAACAAGAATTTAACTAGTATGTAAGAGTTGTCTGTTGTTTTTTAATGACCAGATACGGCTTTGAAAAGTATGTCTATTCCAGTGCTTGAAGAACAGAAAGTAGAAAGTAAAGGGATTTGTCCCATGCCATATATGGAGCAGGTGGCCAGGCAGGATCAGACACTGTACTTCCTAAGTTCCAAGCTTGAATCCATTCCCTCAAACCTGCTGATACAAGACTACCAATGTAATACCACCCAGTGTGAATGTGCTTCCTTTTTCCATCGCTTTCCTCCTGTGGCTATGCTGTACAGTCAAAGCTTATCTACAGAGGGTAAAGAGTTTAATATAATAAAAAAACCTATAAACTCAAGATACTGCTCTACTACGTTTATTGAACAAAGTCTGTTTCAATGAAGGAATGAAAAAAAAAAAAAAGGAGGGGAGGACACACGGTGGGGGAGACCCTAATGTTGGGTTTTTTGAATGTGTACGTGCAGATTCTAGAAGGAGGCTGAAAGGGATACCAAAAGTCACAAGTGATACCGCTCAAGTCCCCATTCTATTTTCTCAGTTCCCCTGAGAACTCTGAATGCTGTGCAGATAACACTGTCCTGATTCTTCCTGAATCCAACTCATGACTAGAACCTTTCAAAAACCAGTATGACAGCTAAGCAGCTCACAGTAATTTTCAGTAGATGATAAGCACTTCACTCCTGGTGGCTTATTTGAAAAATCGTGGCATGCATGTTCTAGGGAATCTTTCAAGCTTGGGAAAGCAACTTTCCCTGAAAGCCAGAGGACAGCACCAACAGGGGAAGTACTGCCTGAACTTCCCACCTAGTACTGTAGACAGACAACATGAGTCAGCAAGCTCTGGTGCACAATTACTCAGCTATTACACAGGATAAACATTAGTGACAGAAGTCATAACTACCAAAAGGTGTAAGTTCTAACAGTGGCCTGAAATCCCAGAGACAGTACAACGAAGCCTATATGCACATTTATTCTGAAATTGCTAATGACATCTGCCAGCTCATACATCTGCATTCACTGGGATTTCAAATCTAGGTAGTAGAGGCTCTGGATTGGTGATTACCTCAGTCAAATCCCACTGAAGGAAGGCTCCATATGTAAGAATGGATTTGAAGTGTTTTGGTGGGGAATTTCAGAGGCTTTCTATTCCCTAGCACCTCTCTCAACCATCTACCCACTAAATTGCAGGCTGCCTAAGAATGCTTTTACAAAAACCCCAAACAAACCAGCAAACGAAAGCTAAAGAGGAAGAAAACACATGGAAGAAAAATAGTGTCTTACACCTATTCTGGGTGGTTCAGAGATATGTATCACAGAAGTATGAGCTTTTCAGTGCAGGTGTTAACAAACAAGTACATTTTTTCCTCCTGTCAGAAGACCTTGACCAGACATACGTATATGTAAGAGATTCAGACGCATTTGGAGGAATGGTAATGGGAAGTAAAATTAACTATTAAAAGCAAATTAAATCAGTAGGAACCCATGATGTCTGTAAGCCAACCTGAAGAGAGGCATTAGGAGCTAAGTTCAAATTAAAGTCACTAAGCCCATAGAGTTGCATGATGTGAATATGAACAGCTGCAGGAACTGGAGAGAAGTCATGAAAACCCAGTGGAAACACTGGGAAAATCTTAAACATTTACTCCAACAAAAGATGGATTACACAAGGAACAGGTAAAGTGGCCCAAAAATCTCTACTGAAACTAAATTACTATACAGAGAAAACATTACCCAGACAACCAAATTCAGTCCAGACCTAGATGTCACTGTATTAAACATGGTAGGGACACATAAGAAGCCATGGTCCCTGTCTTGAATTATTTGGATTTAAGATGATAAAAGGAAGTCATAAATGTTGAATAGTTGGGATGTTCTATGGTCTGTTTGCAGAGAAGCCATGAACAAAAACAGGGATGGAAAAAATTAAATTAATCAGGAGAAAATAGGCACTATTACTTATCCTACCAGACCTCTACAAAGCCAAGAATTAGGTTTTTTCCAAATGTGACCACTTAGATATATTTTTTTCTTGGACACAAACTGGTAAGGTGGAGCTAGTCATTCATCAAGTCTAGCTGTACAAACTTCAGCATATTTAAGGCAGGCCTCTAATTTTTCCCACCGAATTCTGCAAAGTTTTAAGACTAACAAATTACAATGATATTTTGTTTTGTGAAATAATCTTCCTTGCTCTCCCTAATCTCTTTGTCTCCACAGAGTCTATAATTTTATGCAGCAGGATACTTCAAGATACTGCCAAGGCCATTATCTCTAGTTGTATTAATAAACTTGCCTCCAAGACACGCCCACATTAACATTACCACTTGCACATACTCTAAGACCCATTTCACATCGAAGGCACACAAAATGCCTTAGCCCCTGCAGGCAATGTTTCAAAGTACTATGCAAAAGAAGAAATAGGTAGGGCATGGCAAACACAGACATACACACATGCAAAAAACACTCTCAAATACACAAAAAAAGCAGGCGGTGCAACCCATTTGCCAAGCTGTAAGTTTCCTCGAGCAAACAAGTCGGCAGGAAACTCCTCAAACAAGCCAGAGCTGGCCACACAAAAAGTGTAACCCCTCCCTTTGGTTGTTACATTGATATTGGGCCAATCCCTGGCCAGAGGGCTTGAGGAATAGGAAAGTAACAGATTTCAAGATCAAGCTCATGGAATACTATAGTGAAAGACTGCCTACCCGAGCACAGAAAAATACTTTATCTCCAGCAGCTTCCCCTGCAGTAGATACCCTGATCTGAAAGCATGAAATAGGTGGTTCAGCAAGACAAAGCCTTCCCATAAAAGAACTGCTTTGTCAGTCATCTGCAATTTGCCTAATACACACATAAATGCACAGCAGATTAATATCAGCACAAATACATTCATCTTGAAAGGGCAGGGAGGTAAACAGTGAGCACCTCCATCTACCTAGGCAGGCAGGCAGCCAGCTTGCTACCAGTGTGCTTTCTAGGTACCACAGAAATGGGAGATGAGGTTGGTCAACTATAATCAGACCTACAAGGGGAAAAACACCATTGATTTCCGCCATGCATTTTTGGTCTGACCTGCAGCTGCAAGTTCTTATTCACTAAGATATTACAGAAACAAAATACATATTCCTACTCTACTCTACCCTTTTCACAGAGTTAAGGCATTAAGCCAGCCTTGGCTTCAGCTAAGAGCAGGCTGATTTGCAAACACTCAAAACCTTGTAGCTTCTCTCCTTGTCTTTCAGCTAATCAGGTTTGTTCCCCTTGCTGGCTCTTGACATACCTGCTAATTCACATCAGGACACTTCACCTCCTTTTAATGCTTTCTGCAGTGTCTGGTCCATTAGACCAACGCAAAAGGCAACAATCCCCAACTTCACGCTCCCTTCACACAGCCTCTTTTGCCATTGGAGTAGAGCCTTGCAACACAGTGCAACAGCAGCAAAAGCAGTAACCAGGTAGTTTTTCACACATACAGCACTGAATTTAGTGATGACAATTGCCTCTCCGCTATTTCATAGACTGCTTCCTTCCTTTTGCCTCTGGCCATTTTGTCTCTGCATTCTTTGGCATCTCTGTACCCATTCCACTCTTTGCTTCCCTACAGATGCTGTCCAAGATGGTACAGTTGCTATTTAAACCACCTGCCTGCTAAATACTACAGAAGAAAAAAAAGTTTCATGAACATGTAGCCAAACAGTCACACAAACAGAAAGCTGTGCAGTTATTACCTTCTCTCCTTGAGCTGTAAGGAAGGTATCCTCCAGTTCATTACTAATGCATGGGTCTCATTCTCATCATGTGCCACTCTGCCCCCCCGCTCCCATTTTACCCTATAACAGAAAGTACATATGCATGTATGTGTACCTTACTTTCTCTCAGGAAGTCTCAGAAATACCTCTTTCTAGTTACTAGAGTGCTGGGGCAAAGCACCATGTTAAAATAACCAAGCTTTGGTCTTAGTTTTCATCTGGAGAAGGAAGTACCTTCCATGCCTTGCCATTTCCAGGCCTTTCTTTGAAAATCCTTTCTTTTCTTTAAATAACAAGGGGTAGCAGTCAAGTGAAAGCAAGGGCTACTTGATCCATTGTTTGGCCCCCAGCCAGGTTCTGCTGGTCCCGCTTTCCCTCTCAACCACCCGTTTTTCTATCGTTCCTGTAATTTGGGGAGATTAAGATGTATAGCCTGTAAATTGGCTAAACTTTTCCAGGCTGCTTTAATGAGACTTCATATAATAGGGTTGGCTTTTTTTTTTTTTTTAATATTTTCCTTAACGTGACCCATATGGAAATAAAAAGATATATTTTTTAATGTATGCTAGATTATGGCCGACATTTTCCTCAAATTAAAATCCATGCTTCAGCAGCAGCATACATTTTCAATGATGTCAAATATATTTTTTCAGCCAACTGGCTAGGGTCACACTTATAACTCAAAGTTTAAGTGTGCTGGATAATCAGTAGAACATGTGAGTCTCTGTAGGGCACTGTGGTTGCCTCAGCATAGCAGCAGTGCCTGCTAGGGAGCACACAGGACCTATTCTACTCTGAGGCACTCATGGCAGGAGATACGGTCTAAGACAGTGCTAAAGCTTTGCCTCTGAATGAGTTGACAGCCACGTGGTTCACAGCAAGAACCATGTGGCACCAGCCTATGTCAACATCAAGCTCTTCCAGCAGAGATCACCAGAATGCAATCATCATGCTCAGTTATAGACTAAGCTTACAGACTAAGCTAAAACCACCAGGCAATTCCCTATCATAGAGAAGATGACCTTCCTTTGTAGATGCCATTCAACCATTGCTGTTATCATTTTGACTGGAATAATTCCCAGCAGGGGCAACTGTGATCTAAACGAGCAGTTCTTAGCACAGTTCATAGCATGTACATTACTGAAGTACTTATTTCCCCAATGTTTCCCGCCTTAAGAACAGGAATAAAGTAAGAACATGAGTTACAGAATAGCAAATGTTTGGGCCCATGTACACTATATTTTTAAGCCTTTTTTTAAAGCAACTCACACAGCTTGCAACTATGTCTGAATCAGTATTTAAATAAATTTCAGTTGATATATCTGCATAGGCTAAATTCAAACAACTTGGAGAAATATTTACCAAATTTTAAAGCAAAAGAAAGAACTGTAACAATTTCCATGTAGAAATTTTGTTTTCTTTTTCAACAATTCTTTTAACTAAAAACCAACCGATAATGAAACCACATTTGTTTGGGAAACCAGAAGAAACACTAGTGTTTCAGCTTTCAATGGTTTTTCCTCTTTTTTAAAAAGTAAATTTACGTAACAATTTGCAATTGGTAATTGCATTACCATACAATTCAGTCAAAAAATCCCATTTCCATAAACAGGAAGTTCATTCAGCTTTCCAAAACAATGTGTTTTCACTAATTTCATTGCTAGCACAGGAACACAATGATAGTTTAGGATAAAAAATTAAGACCTTGCCTATACTTAAAAGTTGCATGAGGATATTGGCATTGGATAAGTGTAGAGACAGCTAACCCACTAACCCTAATATGGATGCATTTAAAATGAGTAAAAATACCTGACCAACAGTCAATTTGCTTAGATAGTTTATCTTGGGGAGAAGGAAATCATTACAAGCTACGCTGACAATTGCTTCTTTTAAAGTAGAAGCTGTGGCTCCACTCGGAAGATTCAGTGTTACAATTCTATTAGGTTATTTATAGAGGAAAATCCTTTGTAGTTAATGCATAAATACCTACCAAAACTTCATTTACAGTTGAAATGGTAGGTGATTTAGATATAAGGGATGATGTTACTTCACCTAGGATTTGAAAAGGTTATGCAGTATGAGTGTCGGGCTTCTCCTATAAATAAATAAATAAATTTGTTCAGTCACACCTGGCTTGTCCAACCTCTCCATCTTCTTATCAATACTCTGCTTCTCTCATCTGGCTTCCACTGTTTAATGTTTCATCATATGAAATATTCATTTTTAGCCCAGGTCTCACAGTCATTGAGCCCCTTGGAGCCTTGCTTTATCACTGTACAACCCCACAAATAATGGGAATTATTACTAAACCACTGCACTAAGAACATATTTATGATTGTGCACATTCACAGGTTTCCTGGACAAGCCAGTCCTGTTCCACTGAGTGAAGACTAAAGGCTCTAGCCCTGAAGTAATTTTGTGCCAGGATGCAGAAGACACAGGGGGAAATCAAGGAGCAAAACATGTGACCTGAAAGGCATGGATCTGCTGAATACATTTCAAAGAAAAATAGCATTTTGATGAAAGCTGTCCACCTTTACAGGCAAAAATAAACATAACTTTTGAAATACAAACTTTGGAAAAAAACCAAATCTCCAGGCTCTTCATTGAAATTCATACATTGTTTTTTGAATCTTGAAATGGCACAATCAGAAGTTTCAGGTCATTTGTAACACACTTCATGAACAATAAACACACGAAAGCCAAATTTACTCAGAATTTACTAATTCGTCCTCCAGTCTTTCTTCACTGGATGCTACTACTCACTGAAATCCAAAATCCTTGAACATTTGCACAGCGCTTCCGCGTACACCCCGGCCGACACTGCGCCACTACTACCGAGTACCTCACCCCAGCCCGCCACTTCGCATCACTACTCGCTGTCTCCATACCCCTCCGCGCCTCAAGGCTTCGCGAACCTCAGCATTCCACGCTCGCGCGCGCCGCTTCACACCTCAGGGTCTTCTCACCGCTACTCGGTGCCAACGTACCCCTCTGCCCCTCAGGGCTTTCGCGGGCCGCTCCGTGCCATCGGGCCGCTTCATTCCTCAGGGCCCTGCCACCCCTCCCCACCATGGGGCCTGGCTCCTAAATGGCCTGCGAGGCAGAGAGGGCTCGACGCTGGCACGGAAGAGACAGCTCACACGTTCCCTACTGAGAGGAGCAAACCAAGCACTTCAAGGCGGGCTTGCTGCTACTTTAGCAGGTAACTTGTCATCCTTGTACTGCAATGAGCTCCTCAGTGCCCATTTCAATGCGAGGGATACCCCAGGGACGTGAGAGGTTGGCACCTGGGGAGGGCTGTCCTGTCAGAATGAGGAGAAAATGCTCCCAGGTAGCATGGTACCTGGCTTTGTGCAGTCCACCATGCTGGGAAGGGAGGAGGTGCCAAGCTGACAGGCGGGGGGAATTCTGTAGATGCTTTTGTGTGACACAGGGAAAATCCCAAGTGTGATTTGTAGGCATCTGCTGATGGATGGCATTCCCTTTAAAATATTAATAAAACCATTAATAAAATACAAATATTCCCTCTAAAATATAAATATGTCCTCTAAAAGGGGAATATCTCCTCAGCTAGGAGATGAGGCTGTCTCTTGGTATCATGCCCACCAGTGGGCTAACTTAGCTGACTGCTGTAAGCTGCCAAAGACATCTTGAAGCCAGCAACGGTGCATTAACTTTACTGATAGCTCCATCGCTGTGTGCTGGGGATGAACAGGGACAGTTAATTCCCCAAAAGCAAACCCAGCTTCATGGCATTCTGTTAAACTCACTCCTGGTTCCTTGAGTGATCCAAATGATTTTGTTACCATGAAGCAGACAGAAAAAAGGCCTGGTTCTCTTCCTGTTGTGTGGGCTTGAGTGGAGTTCTTCCTGCTCTACGCAGGCAAGAGTAAGATTTAAGCATTCAGACAATACAGAAATGGTGTGGTGGTGGGAGAAAACAAGATGATTCCTCATAAAATAGTTTTGCAGGAGTAAAATCAGCATTTCCTGTATAGCACTGTGTTTGTTAAAATAAAGCAAAAATACAATAGGTAACTGAGGCAGTTTCCTGAAAATTAAAAATTTCTCCCTAGGGTTTTCATTGTCCTGGAATTTATTCTCATGTGTCTCACTCTAGACCAGGGGTCCTCAAACTTTTTAAACAGGGGGTGGTGCATGGATGAAGTGGCAGGAGGTCATATGCGGCTGCTTGGTTTCTCCCCCCCAACCCCTGGTGGGGGGGCGGGGGGCGGGGGGGGGGGGTTTGTCTGTAAATACCAGGGGCCGGATTGAGGACCTTGGGGGGGCCATATCTGGCCCGCGGGTCATAGTTTGAGGACCCCTGCTCTAGACTCTATTTAATCAACTCATTGTCTGTTGATCAGTGATACTGTACCACTGAGTGTTGCAGTGTATATGATCATGAAAAGGTTTACAGATTCTCTCTTGAGAACTTAAAAAAACTTTAATGTGTTTAACTTTATGCTAGGTAATGTGTTTAACATTATGCTAATGGCTGGCATGGTAGCCCTCACTGATACTACCCCTAGGAAGAGATAAAGGTGCTGTGCAGTGCCTGAACCAAGGGATTTATTTAGCATATTGGTGGGTAGAACATTTTTTTTTGTCTGTTTGAAACATGAAAACACTATGTGTGGTACTGATTAGCTGTTTGAAAGCAGGTTGGTATTAAGTTTGGTGTTTCAGCCACTGGTCTAGATGAGTTGATGTCAAACAGAGAGGATGATTAAGAGACTTCTGTGCAAAGTTTTCAAGGGAGACAGAAATGCAAAATAGCTGTCTTTGGCAACAGTTGAGATACCTAGTTCCTGAGGTCCAGAAAGTTATGTATGAATTGCATATTACTGTCCTGTTTGAGGTATTGGAACTTGCAAATATTTTAGAAATAAGCCAATTACAAAACAATGAACTGTTCTCAACTTTATCAAACAAAAATCCGTAAAAGGTCCCAAAAAGCTGCTTCTAAGCAGCAGCAGAGTTATACTACTGACAGTGGTTTGGCTGTCTTTGCTATATAGAATTAACCCTAGAACTTCATCTGTGGAAGGATCTGTTGCAAAGAACAACTTCACACATTCATTTTCTGTATCATATCAGATCATTGTACTTTGTTAAATCAGATTTGTAGTGTGCTACCACAAAGCAGAGAGGCCGATTTCTGAAATCTCTTCAGTTGTGAGTGGTCCTCCTTGGGTTGGAGGGAATTCCCTAACAGATCCAGAAGGTTGATTTCAGCCTCCGTGCATTAAGGGTTTTCTGAAGCAATAAAGGGAAAAGAGATGTAGTAGGCACTAGAACAGAAGATAGTGAACTGTTTTGTCAACATAGCTGGTTTTGCAGTTATCCAGTTATCTACAGAAGTTACATATTTCTGCAGATTTTCAGTGCTGGCTACAAATAACAGTACTTCACTTATACAACATGCTTCCCAGTCCCTGTCCAGTACTGCTTTCCTCACCACAGGGTATGTTATTCTACGTCAATTCAGATTTGTTTCCCCCAAAGAGCCGAAGTCATGTAGAATGACACAACAAACTAAAACAAGACTGCAGTTCTAATTAACTAGAGGATATTACTACATCGTAGCTGAGCATGAGAAACATTTCTTAATGATGAGACCTATTAGATAGTGAAACTGCCTTCCAATAGAACTCGCAGAGGTCCTATTATTACAGTAATTTGTAATTGCATTGTTCAAAATACTCTGCAGACAGCAGTTTCAGGACAAAAAAAAGCTGATACTCTTCTGTCTCCAGGATTCCTGTGACTTGCTACATGAACCATAGGTGTTAGCAGCTGTGAGAAAGCTTGTGATTTTCCAGCTGTCTTGTCTAGACTGTTCACCTGTGTATAAAGAGTTCACTTCTACAACATTTTCAGAACTTTCTGGAAGGTGATAAGTAACCTTGATTCCCACTGAATTAATTGAAATTAAACAGTTTTCAGGGAAGGTTTATATCTGCAGAATCAGACCCCTAAAGAAATGTGGGAATGGGCAAAAGCAGCCTTCATTCAAAATTTGAATAGAGCATTGATATATTTATTCCTTTCGGTCATCAAAACTTTCATACTCTATAGTAGTAACAAAGGCATTAAATTTGCAGTTAAATCTCCTCATTCCATACCTAAATCAAGAAAACTCTTCTGGACTTTAAAAAAGATTCCTGGCTATTTTTCTCATATCATTTGTAGCTATCCTGTATCTGCTGGTTTCATTTGGGAATTGAAGGATGAAATGGAACTAAAAAACCAGAGTGTTATCTCTAAATTGACCGAGACCTAGATGTTCTAGAATTCTCATTAAAATTATGTGTTACAAATGAGAGTTCCATAAAAGGTTCTCAGTCAAACATGTCTAGAGAAATACTCAAAGCCGTCCAAGTAGAGTAGAAAAAAGGGTGAAGAGAGGGATGGATACAGGTTTTTAAGAAGTTTGGAGATGCTGAACAGAATAAATACCCAGTGGGCAACAGAAAAAAAACCAACCCACAAAAAAAGATCCAAGTTACTGTTTTTGCCTGCAGCACTAAGTATTACAGAAATACCTTGCTTTGTCTGATAATAGGAAAAGACAGGGAAACAGAAGATTTTTGAATACTCAGTCATACGGCTCATCCCTGCTCTCTTTTTAGGCTTCCCAGGCACTGGAGGGATTTGAAACCTCATCTGCTCTCTGATACAGCTGTGTTCAGTCATACAGACATGTATAGGCAACCTTTGGTCTACCTGCCAGGACATCCCACATGTAAGAGTAAGTAGTATAGGCTCATGCCAGGTACCAGTCCTGTCTTGTGTACAACAGGAACTGCAGGTCATTTCTAGTGGAATGCCATCTTCTGTTCCCAGTTTACATACTCTGCAGTGTTACTGTAGAATTGTATCAAGTGGTCATCCAATACTAGTGTTTTTCACAACATCGATTGATGCTAATGGAGCCTAGAGGGGAACCCATGTTTTCTAGTGCTCGTTATGGCACTTCAGGCATGAAAATAGCTCTAGCCAGACTAAACAAGCTAAATTAAATGAACAAATATCCCTTCCACAGGACAAATGTCATAACTTGTAGTTACAGGGCAGTGGAGGAACTGACAGCATCATTTCTTTTGGATACAATGATGTCACCATGCACAGCTTTGGTCTGTTGACTGAAGGAGATTTTGTATTCCCATGTATCTTATCGTCAGTACTTTCAAATCAATTTTATCCTTTTGAGGAAGGGAAGTGAGAGTTGGAGGTTGGGTTTTTATTAGACACAGCTGGTCTGAGGGACGTCATTTGTTCCTAAAGTTAGGGCTGTCTTTCATATGAAACCATTAGGAAGGGGGGTGGACGGTGGACAGGAGGAATCAGTTGAAGTAGTTTCAACAGCTGGGGGTCAAATTATACAGAAAAGTGGAGAAAAGTGAAATTTATAATCTATAATTTGAAACCAAAATAACAATGAGAAAAACTTATTTGAAGGACTGGAAGGAAAAGAATGTGATATATGGCCTGATACAGCCAAGCAAAATGAACGCTGCCATTGCACTATTACTTTGTGGACAATCCAAAAAACCAAAAGGGCCTATTAAGGCTGTCTCTGTGGAGATCTAATTAGGTCATACAAACAATCCCTGTTGTTAATAGGACCGTTTAACCAGACACAGAAACCTTAAGAAGTCTGTAGTAGATATAGGAAAGATTCTGATCCACAAAGGGAATAAGAAGTGAATGAGAGAGGAGTAACAGATGAGGAATTGGCATAGGGGAAATCTATAAAGAGAAGAATTAAAGGAGTAGAAAAGGAACACATAAGAGCCAAAAAATTTCCTAGAGATGATGATGTCCTATTATGTGGGACACAGTCTGCTTTGTTTGCTTGAAGTTAAGGGAATGGAGAAGAGCAGTTGGTAGGAGACAATGCATTCTGAGGAAAAAAAGAAAAAAAAAAAAAGGGAGGGGGGAAGATCTTCCAAAGACAAGTGTGGGAAAGGCCAAATTAAAATAATGTGCTTGCTCAGAGCAAATGACTGATACCAGAGACTGCCTGTAACATCCTAGTGAAAGAGATGTAAAGCGAAGATTGGTGTAAATTAAAATAGAGTTATAAGATGACCAGAGGAACCACTTCTGGCTTCAGGACATCATGCAAGAAAGGCCCCAAAAGTGTGGAGGTTCTCACCCAGTGCAGACTGTACTTGTTGGGACAACACCATCACCACAAAGTGACCTACTCAACACTGAAAGTGTGGTCCCTCTTTATACTTCTTCTTTATACTTCTTCTGTCCCCAAGCTCCCAGGTAGCAACTAGTTCACACCTATTACTCCCATTATGTCCCAATAATATTCTGACCAACTCTGTGGCAGAGAACCCCCTCCTGCACTTATTATAACTTAAGTGTTCCATAATATTTCTATGAACTTATCCTAAAATTTTGAAAGAATTATGGACTTAATCATAGCAGGATACTCTGTAGGCCAGTGAATGTTCAAGTTATATAGCACTGTGCCTACAGAGGGAGAATTTAATATCTGAATATTTGCAAAAAGCACACACTGAATGGTACAGTTGTTCATAACACACGTGGAATGTGCTGTTCAGTAACCAGTCAGGGCACGGTATTCATAACACCCGAGTCCTGTAACTAATCCACTTTGGGTGAATTTGCAGATGGGATATTCAAAGCAAGCTAGTTATGAGTTATTTGCAATGAGGAATATTGCACACCAACATTTACAAGTAATAATGCATTAATTCGATATTTCAGAATGTCACTATCTATGTACAAATAGCTCAGTACTATAAAGGACCTAATTCAGTACTCAAAGTCAGGATCTTCCCATAGAGTTTTAAGTCCCACTGAATCAGATTCCAAAAGAGGCAAACTATTAGAAAAAGATACTTCAGGCCCCTTCAGTAATCATAGGCATTTTAATCCAGCAATGCATGGATCTACAGCATTTTACCAGCAGTATTTAAGCTACTCAATATGCATATAAGAGAGAGAGGAATTACTCAGCACAGCATAAACAAAGCACTACATAATTTCTGGAAGGTTGTATAGGGAACCTGTAGTTCACCCTGTAAAAAACCCCCACCTAACACCAATCCTTGACTTCCCATCAAGGAACCCTGCAAGTACAGCTATCCTGGGGAAAGAGATAGCTTAGATGACCGGTTAGGATTTCTTTTTGCCCTGTTTTCTATGATTCTATGCTGTGTCCCACAAAGGAAGTCTGAGACTCTCCACTGCTTGGATATTTAGCCTTCCCAGCAGCAAGTCACAACTAGACAGACCATAGTGAAGTGATTGTCTCTACTTGTTACCTTAGATAGTTTTAACGAGTATATGTTTCCTCAGAACCAAGGGCAAAGTTTGAATACTGCTAGTCTCAGGAGGAAGCCATGAATTTTAAAAACATCTCTGAAAAAGGCCTCAATAATGCTAGCTACCTGAAGCAGAATTTCCTCAAGCTCAACTCAATATCTGAATAGGAGTCTATAGAAAAATATCCTCCATATAGATCACTTTATTCACACATCTGTCATTTGTTATTGCATATGCAAAGGAAGCAGTAAAAGAGCTGCCTGGGAGTTCAGCATGCTGTGACTGAGCTGCGTTTCACTTTAGATTGAGGTGGAACTTGTTTGCTATAGATATTTGCCTATTGCAAATAAAACTGCAGAAGTTTACTAACGGGGTTTAAAGAAGGCCAAAAATAAAAGGAAAAAAACCTAATTTTAAGTATTTATAAAAAGTAAGCAATATATATGTCAATTATATACAGGCACCCTGTATATCAGCAGGTGCCACCACATATAGAAAACTACAGGCAGTGATTTGGTAGCAAACTAACTGAGTTGATACGGTATTTTGCTAGCTCCTATGACATCATCATTGCTGGATGGCTCTTTGGAATAAATAACCTCTTCCACATGTCCCTAAGCACACAGCTCCCAAAATAAATTTCAATTGCTGTAAGGCTCAAGGACGTCCTAAATCACCTTGGGTTAATAAGCAACAGAAATAGAGGAGGAGGGGGATCCAGGATTTGTTTTCATTATTCCACCAGAAGTATTTCAGATGAAGTAATTGTTAAATGCATTAGATACAATGCAGGGCAATCAGGAAATAAAACCATGAAGGTGGGAGAGATGTTTATATCTGATTTACATACTGAAAATCTGGCAGGTCATAGTGCTGTAACATGTATTGCCAGGCTGTACTTGAAATCGTGGCAGCATTTAAGACAGGCTGAGATTCCGCAACTTGTAAAAGAGCAATATATTTGTCAGGCATCTTTACAGAGGTCTGTGTTCAGAGAAATTTTTCAGAATAGAGAGGAAGTTGAATGTGAAACTTCCCTGAGGAAAAAAAAAGGCATAGTAATGTTTGAAAAGCATGACAATACTTGCCTTCTCCCTCACAAACAGTAAAATTAATTCCCATGTAGATGATCAGTGAAGGACATGCAACTATAACTCCCACTTAGACCTGATCTGTAATTCTGGAGTATAAATGGTGCCTTTATCTCTTGCTATCGCTCTGAACAGGGAAAATTTAAGAAGACCTGAATAGAAGTGTTACAGCTGGCTAATAGAGAAATGCCAGTTTAATTAGAAGTGTCTAGAGTAGTTACTTATTCTTCCAGGAACTAACAAGTCAAAATGATTCCTTAGCCAATTTATGCTGGATCTTCTAAAGAAAGGTGGAATTAATTATTCCAGTGTTGTCTTTGCTTACCAGTCTGTAATACAGAGGAAATTGTCTCTAGGGATTAACTTGTAAGTGGCACATCCGGGTTTAGCATGGTCTATCATTGCAACAAAAGGTAGACCCTATCCTAGATACTCGGCTTGTGTTTCATTGACTTTTTGAGAGATTTGGATGTAGCTTCAAGCCCTGCACATCTATGTGATGCACCACAGAGAACAGCAGAAATTTCCTTGAAATTTTGTGGATCTTGAATTTTAATATGAATATTGATTAGCTTCCAGTCTCTAAAGACATCCATAGTGTCTCACAACTATTCATAGCAGCACAAAATAGATCAGTCCCCCCTTAAACCCAGAAGCTTTGTACATTAAATTGCTTTAGCAGAAAACTGTGTTTGGTAGTCTCAAGAAGCCTGCTGCTCTCCAGGAACTGTAGCAACTTATGCTCACAGTTTCACATGCACTTAAGGTGTTGCTTTTGAATTGCAGAGTTGAACTTCAGTTTTCCTAAAATGAGTTAAAACTGTCTTGCTATACAAGGAGGGATGGAAAAGCATTTTTTTTTCTATTTGGACATGTATATCCTATCTGTATTTCAAATGTGATCACATACTACTGCAATGAAGGGCATGAAATAAAAATTCTCGGATGGATACATGGCTGCATAAATATTTCATTTATACTTGGTGCATTCGCTTCCATGTCATCCCGCAGGCTGTGAAGCCAGGCAGGACTCTCCAGAAGAGTTGGCAGTTCTGCAGAACATTCATGTTTCATATGTCTCTCTGACGCCTTTCTAACAGGTGAAGATTACCCTCTCTGAGTTGACCTCACACAGATACTCTGTTTGATTCAGTATCATAAACTTCCTGAATGGTACCCCATCATCTGCAAAAGAAGCCTTTGCATAAAAACAATCTTGCCCTTTCCTCACTGTCTCTGAATCCATCTAGTGAAATTCCATCATAATGACTTTGGCTTGTCAGGCAGGTCAAAACTGGGTAGAAGCAAAGATTCACAAACCACTTGGCAGGTAAGAAGAAAAGAGGCTACCAAAAGTACACACATGTAGATAAATTATAAGTGCACAGTATACAAAGGATCTTGTCCCTATAGCTAGGGAAGAGATGAAGGATTTCTCTTGGCATGTGGTGGGAGGGGTCTGGGAATTATTGCTGGGAAAAAGTGATGATGCTTTCCAAATACCAGGTTTTCCTTCTCCCCCTGCCCCATTATGGTTTTTTCTCCTTATAATGGATAATAACAAACTATAGAAACACAAGAACCTGGCCTGAGTAGTGTTCCCCTTTCAAGACCCATACGGAGATCATTTACCAGGAATTGCTACCTCTGTACAGAACAAGAAGAAAAAGAAAAGCTGAAGCTGGAGCAGTTTATCTGCTTTCTGTGAGGAAAAAAAAAAAAACAAACAGGCTCATGTTGCAAATGCAACAGGAGGAGTGACCAGTGTCCAGACACAGATTCCCCCTTTCTTTTTTATGTGTTGCACATGGTAGTCCCTCATACTGAGCTGAAACCAAGTTCTTCGTAAAAGTAATAGATGTAATATTGCAAAACCCAGAATTCCCTGGAAAGTGCAGTTCCAAGTCCTTTGTTTGGTTCTTAATAACACACTAAAGATACAAAACCATTGTAAGATTCATGGTAGAAGATTAAAAAGTGAAAAACCCAACCACGTGCTAACCTGAATGTTGGGTGGTTTTTTGATTGGTATCGTTTGGCATGTCACGTGATGTGCAGCTGAACTGGACTTAGAAGCTATGATGTGTGGTCTCTTAATCAGAGAAATGTAAGATTCAAAAGTCCCATTATGCCGTTCATCTCTGTCATTGCTAAATTTTTCCCCACAGGACAGTGTTTTCTCTTGTCCTTTGTTCAGTGCTGTCTTAAACAATTTGAACATCATAGTTTCACAAATTCATTGCAGAATCATCATCTTGCATTTCACCCCTTCACTGCTTGTTACACCTCACAGAGGAGCTGATGCAATACCTTCCACTGCGTGGTGTTTGTATGGTGGTGTGTTCACCTTACCCACCACAGAAAGGGTGGCTTTCAAAGAGGGAGGTGGTTGGAAAGCAGTGAACGAGAGACCAGAAGGGAGCACCTGGCACTGAGATCACGCTTGTAAGAGGTGGTTTAAAATTTCTGTCAATGACAGGCAGTTGAGAGACACTTGACAGTTTTATCACAGGATAGAGGAACACGCTGTTATTCTGTTACTCACTGTTTACGTGGTGGCATGGGCTTGCATTTTACTGGTGTTTGTCCACCTCCCCACTTATCTGCCACACTTACCTGAATGCAATGTCTTGATTCGCAAAGTCGCTTTGCACTTAATCCTCTCTCAGCCCTATACCACATTACACTGGAAATCCAGTTGGGAAGAATTCCATTTATTTATCCCATCTCCCAGGATATACTAGCAGAGATTGGATGTTTTAAAATTGTGAACAGCATGTGAGTTTGAGGAATGTTCCACTGAGTGGTCATCTCAGATAAAAATCTTTCTTTTAGAGACTTATGCCTTGGGTGAGCATTTTGCCAAGTATTTGCTGTGTGGAAATAGTTCTCCCTGTCCCATATCCTTCCCCACCTCCACTCTCCCCCATCCCATGCCCACCCTCCATATTTATAAGGCATGTCAAAATCTCATTGTGCTGTTATGCCTGTCACAAAGCAGATATGCCTGAATGGCAGTCTATCGGGATTCTAGCTACCCCTTCCATAAACAGCATTGCTTGAGAAAACTACAGTTGCCATTGTTTCTAGCTACATATATTAATCTCAGATACCTTAAGGACTATGGAATGGGACAACCAGTGGCACAGTGGTGTTTTGGAGGTCCTCCTCAGGACTAGCCAGATTGATTTCTCATTCTAAAAGCTCCCAGTTTTGTGAGATCTATATTATAAAGATCCAAAGCCACATTGTACTATCATGCCATGCTTGAAAACACACATGCAGCAAGCCAAACTTTCACATTAAATCTGTTGAGGCAGATACCTTGACAGTCATTTCACAGGGGTACTAAAGATGCCTGCATTATTAAGCCAGTTTTTTGTAAGCCTTGACTTGTTCCACAGTCCTTCCACAAACAGTGAGAGCCTTGTGTGGCAAATTCTAAGTATGCCATTCAAGATTGGTCTTGAGATTATTAGCACGTGAAAAAAACCTACATGCTTTTCTATAACAGCATGGTGCAGTGCCTGGTACGTTCAAACAACTGAGTTGGTGGATGACCGGTGTGTGCTCTCTGACCTCCCAAGAAGAGAAACCAAGTAGACTCTGACAAGCCTCGTCCTTCACACCCTGAGACCTTGCTATAAGCACTATTCCTCCAGACCAGTCAGGGCAGCAAAAGGAGGGCTGGGACAGAGGACAGCAAGCCCAGGGAAGTTTAGTTTAGCAGGCTATAAATCCCCCTTCCCCTCCTCCCCTCTTTATTGCCTGTCTTTGGAAAACACAATCCGATATAAACCAGAGAGAGTGGAAGCAGGGCAATAAAACTGTATGGCAGGAGCACCAAGTGTCGCAGGGGTGTTATGTTACTGGCATTCCAAGTGGCTGATGTCAGGCAGTGAGCAGCAGGGCCCACAACCCACCAGGGCAAAGAAATTTCCCAACTGTCCCTTGCAGCCCTGTGACATCCCTTCTGCTCAGATCCATTCTTGGGTTATGCCATTCATCTCTTCTGCCCTTTGCTACTCCAGAGTCCTTGAATTATGATTTGAAGGGCTCTGATTTCAAAGCCATTCAGGTTGAGCACTTAGGCCTTTTGGCTGCCATGTTTTGAGTCAAGATGTTCTTGAAATGCGCAGTGTGTTGTCCGATCCATGTGCCATGTGAACAGCAGTACCACACAGGTAAAGACTGTTTCTTAATATTCACGTGGCTGGATAAAATATGTATGTATTTGTTTATTATTAAAAAAATAATGTAACTCCTTTTAGATGGAGCCAAGTGATTTAAAAGTGATTAGTAGTGTTGAGTGCCCTGCTTGAGTGATCGTTTTCACAGAATGGGCTCCCAGTGCTTTCTGGAAACTAGGTTCCTTTAAGATGCTATAAA
Source organism: Falco cherrug (assembly GCF_023634085.1). Classification (NCBI taxonomy): domain Eukaryota; kingdom Metazoa; phylum Chordata; class Aves; order Falconiformes; family Falconidae; genus Falco; species Falco cherrug. The sequence continues at coordinate 92,343,403 of NC_073697.1, forward strand.
TGGGGCACTTAAAGACAGTTTCCAACTGTCTTTGACAACACTAGCTGTGAAAAATTGAAGAAAGATGCTTAACCACAAGGAATGAAGCCCAGAAGCTCAGACCTACTTCCATGCATAGGAGCTTGCACAAGTATGAATTCTTGGGGCTAGGTTTCTTTCTCTTCAATTGTTTTAAGTTAGGTGTTTGCTATAAGCTAACTTGCAAAGCTCACATGATTGCAAGAGTGAAAGAAATATATCTGGAAAACAATTCATCCTGCTTTTTTTAGGATATGGTTGCACAATCAAAATCAAGCCTGCCTGAGACATCATGCAGTGACTCTTCTGTAACTAATCTTTTTCTCTCTTGTTGTTGTGCAAAGCTGGTTTTAGTTGGATCAATTTCCCGACTCAGTTTTTTAGGCGGCTGTATGAATGCTAGCTGGCACAAGAGAGATGGTGAAACATGCAGCTAGGGACAAGGGAATATGAGGTGAAATTTTTTGGGGACAGCCTCCTCTTACGTTGACTTAAAGCAATCATCTAACAGCAACATCAGAGATGCATACCAAGATGGTTTTGTCATCTCCTAGGGTTGCATATCTTTCTGTTCAGTTAGTATATGCAACAAACTTAGACTAGAGACCTAACTTCAGATAAACAAAATTTGATTAAGTGAATCTCACCATCATTCATCATTGTAAGTATATGCCAATTCTGAGGAGTACGCAGCAATACCAGTAAGCTCACTGAAGCAGTACATTCTGAATGCATATTCACAGAGCCCTAAACTCTAGACTGCATCATTTTGTAAATATGACACATGTACTCTGTGGTAGTTTCTGAGCATGTCGGGAAAAAATATCCAAATTAACTTTTTAAGTAGATCAATTAAAGCATAGTAAATCCCTGTGTAGACACTCTTCCTGAGTATCGAAGAGGCCTTTAATTCAGGTCAACCTAATTTATTTTGTATTGAAGTAAAACAAATCAAATAGAGGTCCCTTTAATCCTAAATGAGAGTGCCTGTGCAGGCGGGTGTAGGGGGCTTAACACTATTCAGAATTTAATAGTATTTGATAGCAATTACTTAGAATAATCTCCTTTATGACGTTTTTGGACACTTCTCTTGAATTCAGTAGTACTGTGTAACCATTTGTTAAATTATATAGAATAGTTTAAGACGACATTGAAGAGTTAACATTGGAAATTGAATTCCAAAGGGTGTTCTGTACATGAAATGTAGAGGTTTTGAATGACCAAGGAAGCAGGAGAAGGACATTTGCTTATTTCACCATTATAGAATGCATTGCTCTCCGTATCATTTATTTCTACACATTTCTGTGAGTCTGCATAGCATTTGTTTTTAGACCTGAGCTGACTTTTTGGTTCAAGTGAACACAGCACTTTGAAGAGAAAGCTTTTAGATTAATGATTGAGTTTCCTGGTGTATATATGAAGGGAGGTTCTCTTCCATTCTTTTCTCCAACTAGATGGATATTTAATGAACTGAATATCATACTATTTTGCATGAATATATAACACTTTAAATCCTGTGATCCTAAAGTGCCTTTTAAATGTCAATGAACAAAGCCTCACCATTGCCCCTGAAAGAAAGGTAAGTGCCATTATCCCAGTTTTGCAGATAGGAAAGATACAATCCTAAGAAGTGAAGCGTCTTGCCTAAGGTCACGTACAAGGAGAGAATGACTGCATGGAATAAAACAAATTCTTCTGAATCCATGTCTTGTGACTCAGTCACAAGACTGCTCTTCTCTATTGTTTTATAACAAGCCTTTATTCCACTGTCTCCCTTTCCAGAAATTCTGCTGTCAATACAGGCCTTTCTGTGGTAGCCACATTGTCTGGCACTATTAAGAAAGATGGAGAAGTTACTGATCATACAGTTTAGGGCTGTCGTGGCACTTCAATATGGTGGGCTCTTTCTGCTCCTAATCCATTGTATTAGCTTCTGGCAATTCAAGCACCGTCTACTGAATTGCTAGGGGTGAAAGGTCAATGCATTAAGCATAGCAGATTAATACACTGCAGTAAATCCCAGAACCAGCACTTTAAGGAGCCAGTAATATTTCACACGTGATTGTTCTACCAATTGATTGCACCATCTTGTGGGTGCGTGTGTGTATGTGTATTTCTTTTACTCCATTTACGAGCTTTCCCAAGCTCCCCTGTTTAGTGGAGATTGCTGTGTCCCACACTGGTTGCACTTTGATCAGGGAAATTCAATACCTGAGGTCTGGGCTTTATAGGAAAGCAAGGTCCAGATTAAGGGAATTAGCCACAGTATATCACAACTAATAAAAGAGTGATTGAGCCCCACCACAGTGCTGCCCCAGGGGACAGGAGGAAAAAGGAGGGGGGGCAGTTAGCAGAGGAGGGGGAGGAAGACTTGCAGATAAAGCCATGTCCATAATTAGAAATGAATAAACCTGCTATCACATCATGCCTTTTATGGTTCTCGTAAGCAAAGCAAGATCTTTTAACAAAATGTTTCAGCTACAGCCTTTTCTTTCCTTTTTTCTTTATAGATGTAAAAATGTAAAATTCTTTCTTGATTCTTCTTTCTGTTAACTTTGTCCATTCCCAGGTTTTCAGTGCAACTAAATTACAAGTCCTTCTTAGGAATTTAGTGGAGAAATAAATCACATGTTCCACTGATTCTTATGTCTATTTCACATAGTGATTAAATAATTTTTGACAGTAGGAGCTGCAGTTTCAGACACTTGACAAAAGCAGGACTAAGAGCTACCAACACTGCTATTGTATGGATGTTAGGGTTTCTCTCAAGGTAAACCTGAATAAAAGTTTCATGAAGACCTGCCTATCTTTATGATGAACCAAATCAAAATCATCAACCTTTCTTCCTACTGCTTAAAAAAATGAAGCTTGACGTGAGTACATAGTTTGCTCTTGCACTGTTGCTAGACGAGTTTTGTCTGAAAGTTTTCTCAGTAATATGCCAAGACACAGTACATCTACATATCCAAACCAGAAGATAGTAGTATTTATTATTTTATAGACAGTGATTAAGGGAAGAGTAATAATCATGCTGCCAAAGAGAATCAGAGTGCTGCATTATCACAATTCTTCAGTTACAAAAATATTTTGTAAAAACTATCTTCACTATAGGCTATGAGCTTCATTTTCTTCAAATTCCTATTTCCTTGCCTGTTTTTTTCTGAGTTCTTAATTCAGATCAAACTTTCCTTGATTTTTTATTCATTTTTTGAAGAGATTTGCTTGAACAAGGAGTGGCAAAAACAGTAGGAAAAACAGCACACAGTTGCTGTGTCTGGCCTCTCCTTTGTCATAAATATGTCTGTGGCCGAGTATACTGTTATAGGTGCAGTTGTGCACAGGCAACCTGGATTTATTTCCCAAAGTCTGAGTGCTTGACTTTTCAGTTTTGATGTCCTTTGTCCATATTTGTTTGGAAAACAAATATAGAAGAAAATTAATTTTATGGTATCAGTTTGCATTTAGACATCTTTACATAATAGATGTTGGTGCTTATTAATTTAAATCTGCCTCTATACAACAAAAACACCTAATTTGCCTATAGTATGCTTTAGGGTCTTACTTGGAGTCAAATACAGGGTTAAGTGTTTCAGTGATTCAGAGTCACAGTAATTTAAACTTTGCCCATAATGAAAGAAGGAATGCATTAATTATACATAGCACCTTGAAGAGTTTTAGGATTTCTGTGTGTTAAATAAATACCGACATCCACTCCAGTGACAAATTCCTCTATCATTTTTACTAAATCTCTTAATTCCAATACTCTTTAGCATTACAACATGAACAATGGTGAATACTGAAGCCAATGGAAAGATTGTGTTGAACTAAATGCATATTTGATCAGGTTCCTAGAACCCATTTTCACATATTGTTTATTATTACAGTTTATTTTTAAATAAATAAATTTATAAAGTAAATGGATACATAAATAAATATTCTGTCTTAATTAACCTGGTCTGCCTGAAATCCCTATTCATTTGCCAAATAGTACCTTTTTCACTGAAATGGCAGAATGGTATTGATTAATTACAGTAACAGTTTGCAGTGTTTTTTAGAACTTCTGACCATGCACAGTATATTGAAAGCATAAGCAAATAATTTTTTGTCCCTTCATGCCTCACAGCTAATTAAGTTTGCCTCAAGGTTTCAAAAGTACATAAAGTTATTTTTTTCCAGGATCAGGGTTTCCTGCTAATGCTTGCTTTTTTTAAGAGCAGGAATCTTCATGCCAAAGCAGACATTTGTGCTTGTCACATTTTATCTTAAGCAAACTAGGTTCCCAGCCTTCTCAGCTTTGATATAATTCCAAAAGGTGACACAGAAAATGAAGAGGAAAGAGTGTTAAGTTCAAGTTAGAGTATGTTGTGAAAAGCTATCAATAATTCATAGACAAATGGTTGGTTGATGCAAGCAGAAAATTTTGGTTATGTATCAGTTCCTAGAAAGATTCTTTCCTGACACAATTGAGACATCTTGAATTGTCTGTCAAAAGTGGGCTAAACTTAAGAACAAAATTGTATATATTAGTTGAGAAAGAAACAGTGATAGCATCAAAATGAATTAAGCTTGCCTGAGTACAAGCAAACCCACTTTACTGTGATAGGTAAGTTAAATAACTCATAGCAATATTATTTTATTTAAAGTTAAATTGGAAGCAAGGTAAGTAAATTCAGTTTTGTGATTACTTGCTTTTGAGAACATAAACCTAAATTTCATGTTGGGAAAATTCTATTATGTGATTTCTCTTACACAGACTGTTATCTCTTAGTAACTAGAGACCAGTTCAAGGGACAATTGTCTGTAGCAAGACAGCTAGTTACCTTAGCTTACTGAAGATGGTCATTTTAGTAGTTTTCCTGAGCATTTTTTCTCATACTAATTCCCTAGTATCACCTATGAATCTGTTATTGTAGTGTGTGCTGGTTTAGGTTATCTGCTTTCATTATTTCATTATTCACCTGCCAAATTACATAAAAAGGGAAAAAACCTACACATTTCCTTTAAAAAAAAAAGCCATAGCTGTCATATCAGATGATGCCTTTAAACACAATGTCCTATGCATAATGGATCACAGATCTGGGTATCAGTGAGACAAAGTTGTCAAAGAAATAATGTCAATAAATACATATGGAAACTTGTATAAGAAACCCACTTTAAGTCATAAAAGTTAGAGCAATCGATCTACCTAATGCACTTGGGCTTTTCTTAACATCACTAGTCAAGTCCCTGATATCTTTAAGCTAGAACTAGTGTAAGTTTACTTCACAGTCCTTAGACTTTAAGATTTTAATTAGGCAAAGTTTTGTCCCGTAGTAGCTAAACTCCAGGTTATCAGAAATGTCTAGTTAAGAGCCAAATGTTGAAATCTTTAGATACATATTGATCTTTTTTCATAAAACACTGCCATAGAACTCAGAAATTGATCTCTTTCAGAATAGAATAAGAAAGAAGCATCCACTAGTTGTTAGTTAAATATTATAACAAATTACTTAAATGCAAAATTTGTGACATTAATTCAGTATCAACTGCTCGGATTTTTTTTTTAAATTCACAAACAATTTACACAATGAGGGCTGAACTGCCACTTCACTAGTCTTTTATTCCTCCTTCTATTCAGGTGAATGGTAAAATACTGATAGAGTTGAACAATGTAGGGTCAAGGCTGGAAGACTTGATATACAAGTCTGCTGAAGATTCCCATCAATTCCCATAGTCTTTGAAGCAGGATCCCAGATGAGTGTAAACTTGACGTAGGTCAGTGGGATTTAGAGTAGTGCAGAACGTCTGCGACTGTAACTTAACCCTGTTTTATAAAGTGACAGGAAATGAAGACACTGTTGATGGGCAGAACTCAGGAAATTGATTAAAAACCTCAAAAATCTCTCTTTTGAGATCCATCCCCACAAACAGTTGATGAATGTTACAAGTGATGATAAAATGCCAGTGAGCAGGGCCAGCCCACATCAACTGTTTAGTAACTGCTTGCCAGATGAACAGATTGGTTGTCAGAGCAGCAGGATAGAAATACTTTGATTACCAATAACCATGAGTTAAAATCCTGGCAAGGTCAGATCCTCCCTCAGATCCTCAGGCTGGGTTGTTGAATTGTGATCCCTACTGAGAATGTCATATAATGCATATAAATTAAACCTATTTTTGAAGTAGTTAGGCTAGTAGCTAGACATTAAAATAGCTATATAAAGATATCCTAAACTCTACTGAACAGTATGCACATTGCTGTATAAAAGCTATCCACACAGGACATTAAAATCATGATGCTGTCATCTCTGGGTAGTCACTTTTATGAGACTTCCACATCCAGCTCAGCAGATATTTCCACTTCCACCTAGACTGTACATGCCAGTAATGCTTTGTTATGTCTAATCTCAGCTATCCAATAGCATTCATCTTTAATTTTAGCACTTTTTATCCATTTATGTCAATATATGTCTTATAAAGAAAGCCCATTTGTCCTTATCATTTCATAGATACAGGGACAAAGTGATTTACTCACGGAGTCAAAAAATTTTAGTAGCAGAATCAGCAATAAATGCAATCACAGATCCCCAACTTGGTGCCCTTTTGCTGAACCACACTCTACTAGTAAAATCTTCCCTAGCATCTGCAGTCATGCAGTAGTCTAGTTATCAAAACCCTAGTTACCAAAACCCTAGTTACCTATTATTACACATACCAGTAACATAGTGCTTGTAAAGTATGTTCAGCTATTGTAAGAGACACTAACAATTATTAGATATAATTAATATCTACTTTTCTAATTTTCCTTACTTTTTACCTAATTGGATAGTATTGTAGTTACTGTCTCCCCATTCCTCTGTTCCTACTAATCATGCATTATTAAACCATTTTATTAAAGAAAACCTTAATTTTACTATGGGGACAGGGGAGATTCTGACCTATGCAGTGCTAATATTACTCTTCCCTTTTTTCTTCAAAAAGTGGAAGCATCTTCTATTTCAGTCCTTTTATCTATAGCAAATTGTCAGCCTGGGCTATATGTTCCTCTTACATGCACTCCAGCTATCTCTCTCTTCTGTATGTACAGAACACTATAAAACATTGTCACTCTGACAACTCAATGGAGAGTTTTTATCCATACAAATGATATTGTTTATTCTGTACCTGAGCTGGTATCACTTACCCTCCTACAGTCAACATCTACCACAGCACAGGGGATACTAATCACAAGCTTTCTCTATATTAACAACTTAAAACTAAGCTATTAGGCCTCCTAAGGGAAGGAGATTAGAACTTTCAGGTCTGGTTAATAGAAGGCAAGAAAAGTGCTTCCTGGGTCAGCCTGAAATCAAATGTAATCAAGGAATATTTTCTATGAATGTGTTCTCACAAGATATTCAAAATGTTTTCAATGCTTCCTTATATATTATGTCATGATGACAGTGTGCAGGGAGCTTCCCTGGCAATCATGGAATGGAAATCTTTCGTTTGGGAAGCGGACAGATCTTGCACCATAGAGATGGCTATCATTTTATCCTGGCAGCTTCTTGTTCTAGGCTGCCACATTTGGCATGGCTTCTGATCACCATTATGCACTGATAGACACTATGCATAACATTTTTTCATCAGGCTGCTATGATGAAAAGCCTTCTACATACTGATTCTGGCAGATCTCCTTTTGCTCAGGGGTAATCCTAACAAAGTGCTGCAGTCAGGAGCAAATGTAGGTATACACACATTCAGAGAGGGTAAGTTTTTACTAAAGATAACATGGAAATAATCCAGTAAAGTCAGTGTCTAAGTACAGCGATGCCTTCAGTGTGGACTCTTTTTGTAACTGCAGAGAGTCATGTACATAAAGCCTGCTCTAATCTTCTATTAATTACTAATTTCCATCCCGTTTTGTAGTGACTGTGCCAATGAGAATGCATATGAATAGCTACAAATAGTTTTAAGATTTCTTGTTTTTCTTATGATTCTGATGACAGGCAGAGCAGTGGTGTTTAAAAGATCACAGAAGAGTCATCACAATGGGATGAAAGTTGTTTGTCCTGAGTATTTTTTATCTTGTTGAAGGGAGGCTGGTTTGGACTGGAAAGTAAGGTGCCAGTGACTATAAGAGGGCATTAGTAGAGGGAAAAAATATCTGCTGCATGAGATCCATGTACATAGTTGCTGGTGCGATGCAATCAACTGGAGAAATCCAGACTTCTATTGCACTATAATAAATGAAAACGGGTTTTCCTGGTGAAATCTGGCCTGACTTTCTGTAGGCATGGAGAGCCTTGAAGCAGCAGTAGGAGGACAATAGAAAGGTCCATTGAATCAAATAAAGATAATGGGTGAGATGCCTAACACCACATAAATTGTCTCTGTAATTGCACATGGGACATCAGGGGATTTGGGCATGCTTAAAAACTTGGAAAATTTTGGATAACCTATAGCTTGCCATTCTGTCCTCACAAGTGGCTATGTATCCTCTGTACTTAACTCTGCTTTTGAGCTATGGCAGTTCCACACAACATCTCCACACCAAGTTGATTGCCTAAGAAGAAGATTCTTTTCCATGAGCCCTCAAGGCTTTGCTGAGATAAGCTGAATGCTTACCCCTTTACTATGATTCTCTTGTCAAATTTTCCAGCAGGCACTCTAAAAAATATTCTCACCGCCCTAGAGGCAGGTTCTTAATTTACTTCCTGCCCTGCACGGTGTCTCACCCTTGCTTGTGTTTTTCTCTATATTTTGAGGGTAGGGGACTGGGTTTTTATGGTGGCCATGTTAATCGTATCCCTGGTGGTCACAAAGGAGTTTAATAAAAGGGGTGGGTGGCTGGTTTAATTATTTTTTCCATCTGTCTTGGGAGAAGAGTGTTTTAAATAAATACAGGTCTGTTGGAGCAGAGGGGTTGCAAGGGTAACTTTTTTGTTTCCCTTCCTTTGTCACCCCACCACTCCCCTTCCCCACCCCCTAGTTTATTTCCTGCTGTGGAGACAAGTGACTTAATAAACTATTATTTATTTGTTAAAGATGTCTCTTCCCAGCACTAACTTTCTTGCTGGGGAGATGAGTGTCTATAAAATACTTCCAAAGGTACCTCCTTTAAAGGTTTAGTGGGTTTCCCAATAGTGCACTCCAAGCCCTGCTGCTGTAAAAGTTGGTGGCTGTTTATTTTTCAACATGTGTAAGAGCCTGAGTGATGGAACTAGAGGAAAGTTTTGTTCTTCCACAATTTCTACCGGCTTCTACTTTGAATCTCAGTTCTGTATAGCATGAACAAATTTCCAAGTCAGCACTGAGCCTTATTTTATTTAACAAGGCTCTGGTTTAGCTCAACTTTATACCATGCAGATTTGCTAAGCAGGATCAAGACCTTCATTTTAAACAACTTTGTGGAACAGTTGCTGAGCAGGGAGTCTTAAAGGTAAGCACTGGACTTGAAGGTGTTGTGCCACAGATCTAAATATCAGATTTGCCAATTCAGATTTTTAATGTTTCAAGGCAAGTTACCATTTTTTTACTACATTAGCATCTTTGGAGGAACCTGTAAATAAAATAAGTTCCTGCTGCTCGGCATGGACTTTTTTCACCATTGACACATTGATTCATTTTGTTAAGAGCAGCAATTCATTTCCATTTTTTGCTCCAAATGCAGTATGCCATGCTAAGTGCTGTGTCCAGCACCTTTCTGTTTTCCTCATAGAAGTAGATACATTTTACTGCAAAAATACTGCACGTTAATAATATATATCATTACAAACGGTGTACTTTCTTTTCTTCTCCAGTACCGTAGAATTAGGAATTACTACTGTAGTAATCATTCGATATATGTAACACAACCTTCATTAAGGGAATACATGCATTACAGCCTGGTGACCCTGACAAGCTTGACATTCCAACTTCAAGAGCAATGAATCTGTCCAGCATCATGCCGTTTGCTTTTTGTAACCGCAGTTTTGCATCAATCCCAAAGCCATATACAGCTATAGGTGAAACCTTCCTTGAGAGAAACTATCAGCATCGATAGATTAGAGGTATGAGGTGTAAACAGATTCAGAATTAGGTTTTTACATGGAAATGCTGTTTGCGGAGGAAGTTTATGAAGAAACTCATAAGTTTATCAGTCTTCCAAAAGGTGATGCCAGTCCAGTTCTCAGGACAGCGCAAACCAACACAGTGCCTCCTTTAGATGATAACTCCTGCTCATAGCAGGTTTTAGGCCAAGTTCTGGTTGTTCAATGTTGGTGTTGGACCTGGCACAGCTGTTAAACCTGTAGTCTGATTATGCATATTTAGAAGCTAACTTCCTGCCTGAAGCAGAATACTCAGGAACCTTCCAAAAGTAAGCTCTTTGTGGTTCTCTGCTTCCCCCAGGTGGAGGTATCTGTGCTAGCAATTGGCTCCTGAGACTGGCATGCCATTTGCAGAGGGCACACAGGGCTAGAATAAGGTTAGGGGAAGGAGCAGTTAGAAACAGGGGTAGCTGTGCTGCTGAGAGGTTTCCTTGGCAAAGAGGAGAATAGATTCCTAGGGAGTCCCTGAGATTAATTGTGTGGGAGCAGTAGGCTCCTGAACAGAAGATAAGACTGCTGGTAGACACAAAGCAGAAGGAATTTGTGGGTTGGCCAGTACGTACAGTAAGATTGGGATGACTGAGGTATGTGACTGACCACTATCTCTCTGCCATTCTGGACGAGCTGTACTTGAGACTGCCTGAAGTCTTCACTGACCAAAAATACTATTTTCTTATCATAGGGTGAGCTCAGCATTCACTCAGTGTATATACATTACTTCTGAAAGTGTTCTAAGAATATTTGTGTTCACCACTTAGCTCAACTAGGAGGGAACAAGTTATCCAGGGAGGGGACAGAGGGAAGCACTAAGAGGACAGGTGAGAAGCCTTCAAACATCAGGAGAAAGAGGCAGACACTGACTTTAGGTGATATTCTCTTTTCTTCTTTTGTATTTTTAAAGTTGGTTTAGTTCTTTAAGACTGACTTCACAGTGTTTGAGACAAGTAGCACTCTATCATCTCACATTGTAAGACAAGCTACCTGGATTGCGTTGGGTCACAGGAAGTCATGCCCACACCAGACAGGTCACTCTTGAGTGTAACTGTTTGGGAGATTAATTCTTTCCAGTTTGTGGAAGGATGGAGAGGTGTTGCTTCTCCACTAGATGCAAAGGGAAGGAAAGAGCCTGGAGAGAGGGTAGAAGTTACTTCAGAAGTGTAACTACTGGAAAGTTGCAGCAGATTTGCTGGGGAGGTACAGAGGACAGTTCCATAAGAAGATGCATTGGCCTTGCGATGAATAGAAATAATGCAGAGGAAATAGAGGAGGCTTGGGAAACGGTTCTCTTTTGACAACTTAATTGTCTGATCACAGGAGACCACATAACAGAGATGAATCAGTTCATGGTAAGAAATGAAGAGAGTGAATGCTGGAACCAGATTGTTAGCCAGCAGCAACTGGCAGCTGTATAAAAATCTGGAGATACATAATTGTAATCAAGACTCAGTCCCATAGAGACAATTGGTTATGTGAGTACAAATCACAGAACAGGTAACTGAAAGGAAAATAAATGAAATATTTCATTTCTATGTAAGACTGAAAAAAAGCTAGGAAAATACATGACAAGACACCCTGTATAGTGTGAAAGAAATAATTATATTACTTGAAACTTTCAAATTACAGCTGCTGACCATATTCAACATTGTAGCAATGTATTATAGTAAGACCAATGGACAATTCCAGTTTTGTCATTCTTCTTTAAAAAAAGTCGCATCATGTGAGCTGAACTGATTTCAGACTACCTGATGCAGGAGAACTTATAACAGTAGTCCAAAATATTACTTCTTTCTCACCCACCATATTTCTCAAAAAATCAACCTGATAAACTTTCTTCATTTTGACAGAAGTGTTGAAGTTATCCCAAGAATGAATTTAGGACAGCAACTAAGTTGGACCTGGCATATTCAAAGTTGCTGAATTAATTCCAGTCCTGACTTCCCTTGTAGTTAAGGTGTGATGCTGTTGGTTAAGGACACCAGCTTATTGATGGACAGTAATAGTGCTGCATGCTGTGACTTGGAAATCTAGATATGTGTTTGATAAATATCTTGAACATACCAGTTTACCGGTAGAGCTGGGGAGAGATTATCAGTCATATTAGATAACAAGTTATTCAGTCCACTTCAGATTGTTGTTTCTTACAAAAATTAGAAGTCAAGAAAAAATTCGTAAGGCACCCACTTCCCTTCACTGACTTCAGACACAATCTAAACAGGCCTTGGCTGTAAAATGAGCAGCAAAATGGACTTCCAGCATCCTCTCAGAATGAATGGCCTTATCGACAAGGGCACCTTACAGTTTCTGGTTTTGTCATTGCCCCAGGCTTTGGGTTGGTTTGCTAACACAACTGTAGAATCAACTCCTAGGTCAAAAATACACCAGTGTGAAATCAGAGTATTCTGAAACATCCATGGAATTAGAACTTTAGAATCTGAAATCAGCATCTTCCTTTTAGTTCCACACCACCTTTCTTTCTCATTGGGGCCCTCACTGACTTTGACAGTCTTGCATGTGTAATAAAGTAAATACATCAAGATGTGGCCCATAGCAGTAGTCATAAATTATTTCATTGTTTGTTTTTGAAGAGCTTGATCCTTCATCCACTAATATTAATAGAGAATTCTTATTTGACATCATTTGGGAGGAACAGATCCCAAGGCGATTGTTCTCAGGCATATCAAAGCAAGTATTTTGTATTGAAAGTAAATGAAAATGCAATATTCTTACATTTGCCAGCAGTGTAAATCTCAGCACCACAAATCAAGTCTTAATTGTGTATCTATGTTAAATATTTCGATGAAACCTGTGACAGTCAGACAAGTTGTTGGATAACTAATGTTTTTCAAAGTTTTCATCAGACACAAGATTATTCAATCAAAAGATTACTTAAAATTACTTTTTGATGGCTGAAGCACAAAGTGATCTAGATTTAAACCTTAGGTATACCAATTGTAATTTGGAGTTTCTCTGTATTTTCTCAAGGATGCTTGAGGACAGAATGTAGCCTGAATGAGCTACTCCCTACACTAACCAGAAGGTGACTGGCAATTTACATCAGCATCCTTATTGAAGGGAAGGCTGAAGGATCGTTTTTGTTGGTGAGTCTTGCAGCAGTGTTATTGTGGGGGGGAAATAAGCTCTTTAGGGTGATAGAAAAGTATTAAAAAGAACAACCTTAAATCATCTCTGATCATATGCAGCTTCAGAATAATGCCAGAATATTCAGAATAATGCTTATTGCACCACTTAAAAGTCATTAATTACCTTTCTAGTTTAACAGCACATACTCCCCCGCACTTTTGTTTAAATTAAAGTACAGAACATTTCTGACCCTATAAATTTAATATGTAGTGCTTATGTCCTTATTTTAAGGAGGAATAATTCTTTTGCTTGCCATGCCAGTAGGTAATTTGGCTGCCTTAAGTAGTTTACATATTTTGCTTGCTGTGGAAATCTTAGTGTGTATGTATGTATATGTACACACACACACACTCTACATATATACGTAAGAGAAACTAGTTTCTTCTCTGTTTTTCTCCAAAGTTTCTTTCCAGGGAAGGCAACTATTTCTAGGTTTTTATAAGCTGATGGAACAGGCTTGTCAAATAGTCTTTATGAGAGAAGAAACAGGAAGATGGCTTGGTTTGCAGACAGGGGGTTATTGGGCAATTATGTTTTTTATAGAGCTGTTGTAGGACAAATCACGGGCCTGCTTTTGCCTTTGATGCTATGAGGCAGACGGCCCAATAAAGATCAGAACAAGGGAGGGCAAAGGGGGTCAGGGACAGAGCCTTCCCTTGGGGTCCCGCTTCTGCCTCTTGGCTCAGAAACCAGACACCCCTTCCAGATGCACCATAGCCACTCATCATGAGGCTTCGTTGTGACCCTCCTGATGGGCTGTGCTATGAAAACTGGGGAGTGCTTCAGAAAGTTTTCACCCTGTACAGCTATTTAGAGGCTTACATGGATGTTGGTAAGAATGCAACCCTCTAGGGTGTCCTATCAAAACCAGGCTTACGGTTTGCTCCCATGTGTGTAAAAGGCCATCATCTAAAGAAACTTACTCTGTGGGGGAAAAAACCCCAACAACTTAGCTTATGTATAGTTGTGTAATTAGCAAAATTCTCCCTGTATGTGTCCCTTTTTTGATATCTGTTTCCTTTTGTACTGTCTGAACTCATCTTTCAGCCATTCTCTAACTTTTCACAATTAGGAAGAATTCTCCTTGGGGCAAGTTGTCCTATCAGTTTTTATTTTATTTCACCTTTATCTGTAGCATTTGGTACTAGTCCCTGTAAGATGCAAAATCTTGGCTTACGTAAACTACAAGTTTACAAGTTTGTTTGCCTGTGCCAATTCTTTTATATATAAACAACATATAGTAGAATGGTATTTTTATTTTTTTGTGATGGAGATTCATGATTTGCCCATATGGGGGACACTAGGGAAATTGCATCTCTGAAGATATTTCTCACAGCATTCCTAATCCATAAACATTTCTGCTGGCTTATAGAGATATTTCAGTGGGGCAGTTCATTCCCAATATAGAATAGATAAATAAATCTGAAAAAAGGAAGTGGTTGCACATTTAACATCATCCTTTCCTCACTGTTCATAGCAGCATGTTTCTGAGCTGTTTCTGTTCTATTTTATTTTCCTTTGAGATACCTTGATGGCATTAGTAAAGTAGAGATCATGTCCACATAAATGTTACAACTTGCGTACCAGAGTTATCTTTGAGTATATGCTGTTTTTCTTTCAGGTAGCTGGTGATTGGGATAAGTATCAGGGCCCAGAACTGTGAGGGAAGGAGGCCTGTATCTTCAACACTTGACTGATCAAAGCAATAACATAAATACATACACAACACCACGGGTATACCAAAAAAATGCTTTGGGTAATAGATCTATTAGAACAAAGTTGTTTTGTAGAGTTAAAACTGTGTCTCTCTTACTTAAGAGACAGTTTCTGTAAATTAATCTATTTTGATCACTTTCACCACTTTTGTTCTCACAAGGAAAGTATGTTTTAGCATTGAGGTTGAAGAGACGAGAAAGAGGAGTCTAAGGGTAGGACAACTAGAGTCACACAACTATATGCAGTGTATATCATGTCAGGGAAGCTGGAAATACTCAGTGTGCCACTAGTACATTCTGACCTTGGACTTTCCCTGTAAAGAGTATCGACCTCCTACCATCACTCATGCTATCACAAAATTATCTGTTTAGAATGAACTGGACTTAGCTTTCACATTGTCAGTCAATTTTATATTTAGTAAATCCTGTTTTTTAGCTTCCTTCTCTCCTAAACAGTGTGCCACTGAGCTACTTTAATACCAGTGGAAAGGGGAGGAAAATGTATTATTTAATGAAGCTCACTAATAGTTGCTGTATGGTTTATTTGCTAAATATCTGGCCAATTACAGAGAAGATAGAACACTGTCAAATTGTTGTTGGAATGCCAGTGAGATTAGCTATGGAATATGTAAGTGGTGTATAGATTGATCAGTTCTGTTTACTACACTTCTTGCTTTCAGTATAACTATTTTTCATGCTTGATAAACCTATAACCTTTCTCTTTCCTCTACTATCAGTCATGGTTAGGCTTTTCCTGAAGGTGTCTGCTGTTTCTTTCTGAGGAGTCCTTCAAATGATTGTCAGTCTGTGGCTGTTTCCAAGTTTCTACTGTGAAAAAGGAACACGACTAGTTGGTGTTCGTTATTGTTATTCACAACTCAACAGCAAAACTTAAGTCTTATTCTGCATTCTGACAGCTTAAGAGAGCTTTGAACTGCAGAATTGGAATTACTGTCAGATTCAGAGCCCTGTATCAGGGCTCTGTACAGGATATACAGGATTCATGTTTCCATGCTCATAAGATTCCTAACAACTTAAAAATATAGGACTTAATGGAAAAGTAAGTAAAGTTTCATGTATAAGAAAATGATGATTTTGGGCTCAGAAGGCCCTACTTAACATGAATAGTGGAAGTCTGAGAGTCTTGAAGATGGCTTAATACAGGGCTTAAATCTTTACCTCCTAGAGCTAAGAAATCCATATGTAGCCCATTGGCTGAGCAGCAGGTCCCTGACAAGCTGAAGAATTCCAAGAACTGTCCCTTAGGCCTCTTCCAGTACAGTCATGGGCAAGAGCCAGACAGAAGCACCAAGTACCATGCCTGAGACGTCTTGAAGACTTAAAGAAATAACTGCATACTCCCTGCCCTCCTCTCTGTCTCTGCCCCCAAGTCATGTTTGACTCTGTAATTCACCTACCTTTAGAAACCTGCGAAATTTCACCTGTGACAGCTCTGCTGACAAACAGGAGAGATCAGAGCGTTTCATCTGGGTGATGAACTGCCAGCCTGTCAGAACAGCAGAGTATCTGTACTGTGGTGAGACAGGTCAGAGCTGCCGCAGGGGGTCTGCATTCTGACCTTGGAAAGGTTTGAAGAGGACTTTCAGCTGTACTTGTTCTTAACTCTCAGGGTCTACAGGACAGCAAGTGTATGTGGTCTTGTAAGAGACAGATGCATACTGATACACAAAAAAAGATACATCCCTCAGCACACACATGGGTCAGAGAGTTTGAGAGAGACTGGGCTCCCCCACTGCCTGCAATCACACTCCATTTCTCTGATGAGGGCCTCCCACACTGAATTATTAATTAGCAGTTAGGCTCTAGAAACTGATAGTGATGTAGTTACATGTAAAATTAGGTCTTTTCTTTTGATTACCTGGTTATGAAACCTAGAGCACGGCATTCTTTACCCACAGTTGTTAAGGCAGCATGATTTGATCCATCTATATTTCTGTATGTTTTAAAAATGTTCAATAGTAGCAGCTTATGTTCTGCAGCCTGTTAGTCAAGCATAAATTCCACTTTTCTAGGTGGAATACAGTGTTATTAAAATAAAAATCTCTTCTAGGTACTGACCCAGGATGAGGGGAAGTAAAAGAGTTCTTGGCCTTTTCTTTCAAATAATGTAGTCTATTTGGCTTCTGTGCAGTGACCTGAATGGCTGTGCACTCAGCTCCAGATTACAGCTTGTTGATCTTTAACCATTTTTGGGGGTAAGCAGGAGATGGAGGAGGAAGAAGAGGAAGACGATGACAGCAGTGTTAGAGGGCAGAGTAGGAGCACAGCATTTTGTTCTGTCATTGGATCATTGCAGCATTTAACATTTGAATGTGTTTTGTTTTCAATAACATAGTAACACTTCATTTGATACTTTAACTCTGTGTAGATTTGTGGGTGGGGTGGGGCAGTGGTGTCATAGTCTTCATTTAGCTACATCTTTCTCTTCTATTAAGCAGAGACGTATTCTAATTCAGAGTAAATTGTTACGTTCAGAAGCTGCAGATAGAATAAGAAATTCCTAGACCAGGTTTAGAAATGTAGAAGGTACCTAGTACTTAGATTTTTAGAAAGGGCCTAATAAGATTTTCACAAGCACCTCCCATCTGCCGTTTGAAACATCTAGATATATTTAAATATAATGTGCCTGGACTTGGCTTTTTCTGACTACTTTCAACCAAAAGGGCATCAATTTCCCGTGTTTTAAGTCTCCATTCCTTTGTGGCATGGTTGTACAGTTTGCAAAACAAAAGGACTTGGCTGTAGCCTGCTGGAAATACATAGGTATATTAAATTCTGTATGCTTGATTATCAGAGGTCAAGAATTAACATTCTAAAAATGTTTTCTGTTATTATACATGGCTCCAACTATTTAATCAGCACCTTCTAAAGGAGGAAAAACCCAAACTCTTTAGCACAAATGTCTTTCAGTCAAAACGTAAGGAAGAAATTAGCTTTAGTGAATGCAGCCATTCAGGATGGTTACATTGCCTTTAAGTGAGCTACCTCTAAGACTGAGGGTCTGTGGAATATGAACTCTGAAATACTGTCCTCTATGACACTATCCATATACATAAGAGAGCATCATGTGAATACGTAAAGAATTTCTCAACACGTCCTCTTCCAGCTTCACTAGATCTGATCTTTGAAAAGAGATGGATCTTGTCTGAACATTTTTCTATCTGGTCATGCAAATGTGTTCTGGATTGGGTTTTCTGCATGCTTGTAACCACTTGGACCAGTCCACCAAATAGCTTATTGCTGAGAGAAACACAAACAGGTTAACCACTTATCACTCTTGGTTGAAAATAGTTAAACTTCCAACTGAGAGATGTCCATGCCTTTCAGCTCCTGTTAGAAAATACAGTATCTCCCACAGTTAAGCCAATTTAGTTGGGGGGGTGTGTGTCTGACAGCCAAATCAAGACATAAAAAACAGATTCAGGTCGCACTAAATGATTCATTTTGTTATGAAAATCAGGCAGAAAGTTCTATAGTATTTAAAAGGAAACATTCTAAATTGTTTTGTAAATTGTAAAAGAAAAGTTCTAAATTTTCAAAAAAACCCGGACCTAGCCATATCTCAGAGGAAGAAGAGACTGAGCATTTATAAGAAAAACAAAAACCCCAAATGTTATGTTAATAAAAGTACTTTCCATTGCTCCTTTACTTGTTAACCTCTTATTGAAAGCATCCACCAAAGAATTTGGAAGGCTCAGATTTATTACCCCTTTCTGTCTGAAGTAAACTGAGCCTACATCTGAGCTTTTTAAGTGGCCTGGACAGTGTACTATGATTAGTCTTTCTTGTGGCTAGGCTAAATATTTTATTTTAAAAAATAACATAGAACTAAACCTGAGTGATCAAAAGTATCTCTCTGTCTCCAAATATCCAATAGCCTTGTGTCAATGCTTTCTTAAGGAAGATGCAAGATGCAGGGTTAAGTCAAGAAGTGAATGAGTGCTTTTAAGCCAGATTGTTATTAGTTACAAAGATGAAGACTTCGTCAAGCCCTCGACTTTGTTTTAACCCCTTCCTTCATTTCAAAATCTGTTGTTAACTCAGAATTAATTTTTGTCAAGAGGCGGGAATTTTGCTGAGGAATTTTCCTATCTTAACCTATTACAGATGTATTTTTCTGCATATACGTTGACTGTAAAGTTGCAGTTTCAAAATAGAGATGGAGGAGGTAGGAAAGGTGGCTTGCTTTCAAGTGAAAGCCTGTTATGAGACCATTAGTCATTTATTTGTAAGATCCCTAATTCCTGGGGGGACTGAGTTGGTACAAGATTACTTTGTACTTGCCTTGTTTCTTATAAATTTTCCATTTGCATCCACTAATGACCACTGTAAGAGACAGGATGCTGGGATAGATTTAGCCATGATCTAATCAAATTTGACTCCCCTTGTGTGATCTGATAGCGGCTGCAAGATGCTGTCTCTCCAGTGAGAAGATTTACAAGGTTTACCCAATTTAAATAGTCTCGATCAGTGAAGTTGTGGAACTGTGTTGCATGTAAGCGCTTGACAGAAGGACAGTGGCTTTGTTCATCTAAAGTGGAATTGAGAGGCCTCTCAAGGCAAGCGCCTCAATGAAGAAGAGCAAGTGCTATCATTGTTCTTTTCTCTTTCCCTAAATTTAAGACACTGAACTGTTAAGATCAGTTGCCTCAGGTTAGAATGTTTCTCAATGATATAACAGGATACTCTTCTCCTGGGGAAAGTACCGTGTCTAACTAGTTAGTACCTCCTTGCTGTTGGCAATTTATTTATAATGGCAGAAGCCGGAATTCCCCTTTCAAGCTTTCCATAGCAGACAAGACAGTAGACTCTACCTGTTTGTTGGGGTTTTTGTTGCCCTTTTTATTTTTAATACTTTCTAAATGTATTTTCACCCATTCGTAGCAGTCAAGTGCTTCAACACCTATGTATGTTTTCTTCCTCCCCATTCTCTCAAGTGTACCAAGGAAGTTCACAAGTAAATTGCAACTTAGCATGTGAATGCCAAATTAGTTGGACCAGTAGTAACATGCAAAAAATAGGACACAGCAAGATGTTTTGGGCAAGTGTTGATTGCAGAAGGAATCTGCTACAACTAGTGGAAGCTAAGCCTCAAACAGAGGACAGATGGCCTCAGCATTGCTGCTTTGTACTTAGATATCACAGAATAACCTCAATGAGAAACTCATAACTGCTTAGAATTTCAGAAGTAGAATCTTTGATGCATTTGGAGCCTTTCTGTTGCTCTGTTAGCACAACATACCCTTTCAGGACTGGCAGAAATGGCCCAGGGGCAAACTACTGCATGGGAGGGCTTTTTCTCATCCCCTAGCCCTTACATCTAGCTCACTGAAACTTAAGGGATGGAAGATAAGAGGAACGCTGTAAAATAGTAGGAATATGAAGGTGTTGGGATGGTTCTACACTAATGCTATGGAGCACCACCGGGAAAGCAGGTATTGTTAAAATGGAATGATGTGAAGGTCAGTATCAAGGTTAATATCTAGCATCAAGGGCAAAGTGTAGTCTTCCATATCTGTTCCTTCTGTTAGCAAAGGAACAAAACATCTGTCTAAGCTTTTCTTAAACGTTCCCTTGTTATTTTCCTTTCTAATCACCTCTTTAATTCAGGTTTTTCAGGCATCTCCCAAAAGTCCTGCAGAATAGTGAGATTTTATACCTACAGTGTTCGAGGAATCTAGAGAAAAGTGCTTAAATTCTTCAGTTAGGTGCTTTTCCTCCAATCTTCCTCCTTCTTACCTCCAGGAAATGTAAATTACACATTAGCTTCGCCCCCATAGCAAGAGGCAATTTAAAGTGCACAAGGGCAGGGAGGAAAAAGGAAAGGAAAAAAATGTGATATTCATGCCCCTATAAAATAAGCAGGTTCAAAGAAGTGCAAGTTTTACAAGAAATGCATGATGTTATAGGTCACTCATATCCTGCTAGCTGTGTACCAGATGCATGAAGGGTGATCTCTGAACGTACTCAGATGTCATTGTATTGTGACTGCACTCGCTTATCTTGTTCATCTGACCAGCTCTTACCAATTTTATTTTCTTTCTTTAAGGCTTTTTAACAAGCATCCAGCTGTTGATGCCTAGCTGCCATCAAACAAGTGGTGCTTGCTCAGGTTTGTTCCACAAAAATGATAGATCTGCCTTGTCATTTAGGGTTCTGTCACTAGACCCAGGAGCTGACAGGAAGACATAGGTGGAAGGATCTTAATCTTAAGGCAGCCTCATTTTTCCCCAAGTAAAAGCATCAGAGAGGGGCTTTCCTATCCTCTTTGTAGAAAGAACGAACTGAAATCCCATTTCACCCTCCTGTTCAGGACTGCCTGCCTGTACCTGCTCCTCCTGCCTCTGCTGGCCTGGTGTGTGTGTTTGGAATGAAAGATTTTCCCTGCAAGCCACCCTGAACCTCTTCCCTGGCCTGTCAGACTCTCTTTTATCAGCACAGGTTTCTCAGTGGGCCACAGTGATTTACTGTCCAAATAGTGCTGCTGTTCATCAGAGATTGTGATCGAAAAGCCTTACTTTGCAGCTAATAAGAATATCTTCCCTTTCCCTCATGCTCTTTTTTACCCTTCTTCAAATATTGTTTTACAAGCCCATTGCTTGCTATCTGCCTGACACAGAAGCTGCCCCTCGGGGCATCATTTTCTCACCTCTAAGCCAGAGGCTTGCTTCTTTGATGCTTGGTTTGAAGAGTTTGGAACAACTCCACATAGGGTATCTACGCTGTCTCCCCAGGGCAATCTGCTCAAGTAAGGAAAGTTTCCTGCATGGTTCAAACTGGCATTCTGGGCATTGCTTTTTTGTATGGTTTTGTTTTTTCCCCCCTAAGACAAAAAGAGGAACAGCTCTGATGTCTTTCGTCTGGGACATGAGCCTTTCAATCTGGGATGAATACATAAGAACATTCAGGATGTACTCAAAAAGGAAGTCAATTTTTCTGGAGAGAGTAGACACAATCCTGTTTTTTTTTAATCCAAACCAAATGCAGTTGAGAATATGCAGGATTTTTAAAAATCTAAAATGTCTCTAAAAAGAGAGTACTCAGTCTCCTTATCAGTGGTTGTGATTCTATATTCAAATTAAAAACAGTAGCTGAAGTCATGCAACTAGAATTCCCATTCATTTTAAAATAACTTTCAGGATTTTCCTGAACTGCAAATGCAGCATCTGGGTTCAGATTTGGATTGCAGTTGCTACCCACAGCTGGGGGTATGTTAATCTAGCACTGGTTTAGCCCACTTAGCCCATCCAGATGCTATTTAAAACACTGAGATCTACTTTGAAACATCTATTTTATTCAAAGTGTAGCTATCTGGAGAGTTAGAGTAACCTTAAACACTGAGAAGTCTAGCTGCTAGATCATGTTTTCAAGCCTTTATGTGAAAGTCTTAATATACACCTGATGTACATCTCTGAATACTTGTTTCATTCTGGTTCTAGTTCAAGTTGAGTACGATCAGTACATGCAAATCCTTAACTGAATGTGACACACTATTTTTCTGATGGACTCGGCAGCTCTCTGCAGTGTGTGTGTCATTGGGCCCTATATCCTTCCCAATGAAGCTCAGCTAACTGGAAGACCCTACCACAAACTGCTCAGATTCTTGTTAACTAAGTAATCCTGAAAAGCAGAGAATCTGTACAGAAAGTTTCCCTAGATTTTTCAATACATCTGCAACAGTCCCGGAGTTCATTTATCTAGTTCTTTAAAGGGCCGGCACTCTATTCTTGGTCGCTAATGCTATTTTGAGAAATGTTCTGAATTATTTTGTTGGACACATAACAAAGATTAAAGAATGAAATAAGAACTGAAAATCAAAACGTTTTATAAAGGGAGAGGACATTTATCAGACTCTTGAAAAAGGCAACATTAACAGGAATGGGAAAATGACTATTATTCACTACATGTATCTAATGTTAAACTTCAAAGGCTTGGGCATTTTGTTCTTAAGAGGTCAATGCAGCAGTCAGGGAAGGGGATTCTGAACTGCTGTATACTTCCAAAAAACCCAGAAAAATACAACTATCCTTTCACTAGCTCACAACTTGAATTGATACTTTTCAAGGTTCTGTGCAAATTAGAAAAGTGATGTTTTGGCATTGATCTCAAGCAAACCAGACATCCTACTGCTTCATTTTCATTTACGGTTTCCCATTAATTTTGCTATTTTCAAAAAGATCCCATCATGTTTCTGCCTAAAAGTTTGCATCCTGAAACTATGGCCATAACCTTTAAACAAAGTCCTGTCTTGAGATGCCTTCATCCTTGAGGAAATATTTTGAGAACAGCTGATAAATGGACACTGCAAATGCTTTGTATCTTTAATTCAAGCACAAATACAGCAGATCAGGCATTCATTTGATGTTATTTGAAGCACAAGGCGATGGAAATGCCTGGACTACTCATAATTCCACTCTAAATTGATTTTTTTTTTTTTGACCCTCTTATTTTACATTAAGGCATGCAAGTGTATATTTCACTATTTATCTTCATACTGTAAAAGCGTGTATTTTACCTTATCATTTTTCTCAAATGCATGTTATTATCTTGGTGTATACCCAAATAGTGGTTTGACAGCCTATCATTTTCACATGTTAGAACACATTTTAAAGTGTCTATTAAAAGAGCCTGTTCTTAACACCAGCTACATCACCCTTCAACAGGGCTGCTTATTAATCATCATTCACATAAAAAGCTGTTTCCTTTGACTGTTGCAGCAAACAAGAAAAAGAAAAGGGCAAAAAGGTGAAGATGCATAGATTCTTGGAGATCTAGTTAAGTGCAGTCATAGCTTGCATGCCATCTTAAGATGCGATCTTGTCAAATTCCATACATTTTAAAGAGGATTACAGAACAATCAATGATAAGAGCTTCCAAGTAAATGCAACATTGCCCTTAGTGACATATATCATGTAATTCATTGGGAGGCATGGTTACTAAACATCCTGCAGTACTCTTTGCAAGTGTAGAGGTGCTAGTCCTGACATCCCATCCAAATTTCACCTTTAATTATATTCTCTCAGCTAATGTCTCATTGAATTTTCAATAGATACATCACCCTTTGCTTTCTGTCCTGAACTATTGTGTAACATTACTCCATAATGTTAAATGGCTGCCAATTTCTGCCCTGAAGATAGCTGCAATTAAGTGGTAGATGAATGCTGCTCCTTTGACCAAAACCAAGCCTGGGTCTTTGCTGAAGCAGAAACCTGCTCTAGCTGTTCTATTGGATTGCAGCCAGGGCAAATGGATTTGTGGGTATCAAGTTTGCCAAGTGATCTCCAACATGATCCTCCTCCACGAAGGGAAAGCTTTCCTTTCTCCAGACTTCTTCTCTTGCCTCCAGGGCATTTCTCAGGGCATTCTCCAGGGTTTCTCATGTAGTTATGTCTTCAAGCTTTGGGATTAGTATATGGCTGAAGTAAGAGTGAGCTTGATAAACATATTGCTGTCTATAAGCAGAACAACTGGACACCTACCAGTACACAGGAATAAAATGCTATTTAAAATGCTTATGTTATCTAAAATGCTGTCAGCTATGACTTAGGTGAGTGACTCTGTTTCCTGAGATTTGAGGACAGGAATGAAGATACTTTGTGTAAAGCATCTTGAAATGTGCAGGTGAACAATGTTAGATAAATGTTACTAGCAGCCAAGCACAGTGAGGCCAGTGTAATAAACTCACATTCAAACTGAAGATTTAAACTTTTATGTAAGAGCTGGTGATAGAGAAAAGACTGAAAGACCAGACTAAGTGATATTTCTATATGACTTTTGGGTAAGGTGCCTGTGCAGATTATGAGGAGTTTGTTTGCTTTATACTATAAATCACTCAAAAATATAGTTCTTAGTTTGGTATATGCAGCAAGGGAAATTTGATAAATCCTGAAATACCATGAAGCAGGATTAACCTTGCCTTAACAGATGTAGCAACTGTGTCACTGAATGATAGGTTTGGAGGACTATGAACAACATAATGCTGTGACCATGAAGAACAGTTGTCTTGCATTCATCATATTGATTGACTCCTCTAGACACCAGTTTCCATCTTTTGTGGAAATGAACATTGAAAAATAGTTGGCCAGTCTATGAATGAAAAACTGCATAACAGCAAAGGAAACTCCATTGGGTGAGTCTGAGCAGAAATGTTCTGTCTTATATCTAGCAACCTGGCTACCCTCTACATGTGCTTGTGATGTAAAATTTATAGAAGTAGACTTGAAAACAAGTTACTTTGACTTCTTGCTTTGTGCATAATTCCTACATGAAACTACGCAGAACAGTTTAAGCAGGACATCTTTTTTATTACATTTTCCCATTGAAGTTTAATGTTATAATGATCCCCACCAGTAATACAACTACTAAAAACAAAAACAACCCAAGAACTGGAGTTCATGTTCAACTACCTGCCTCAACCACATGAGAAACAAGCAAATATATTGCTACATAGTTAATGAATATTCTTGAGGGGAAAAAAACACTAAAAAACAGCTCTTAAAATACACAGGAGAGCATCAAGTACATAACTCCAACTGTTAAAACCATAGAGTCTGAAGGTGCTCAGTGACAAACAGATATCTGGGTTGTCATAACAGGATGGGATTGAACTTCTGAAGTTATCCCTCTGTACTGAAGACTGCATAGGGAGATAGAGGCAAGACATTTTTCTTGATAAAGATTTGATAGTTGAATAAGGAAAACTATTTTACTGTAGGAATTGCTGCCTTTGAATTGATGGCAACTATTATTGCTGAGTCCTGCTTCTGAAGATTTTGTTTTGTTTCTTAAAAACATCAACTAGCCAAGCCTTAGAGAGGCCATGTGCATCTGCTGGAATGAAGCTTGCAAAGGGCTTCTCCAGTATAGCATCTTGGTATCGGGTTGAACATCAAGAAAAAGCTATCTCATTGAATGCTACAATGTCTTGGAAAGAGACAGCTCTGATGTACAGAAGTCTTTTCAACCTTGATTCAGTAAATGTATCTATACCCATGTGAGGGATGACAATTTCAGAACTTAAGTTGGCAGACTCACTCTCAGGCATCTGGACTATCAATGATGATATCTCCTTAAGCTTTTTTTCCATAGAATGGTTTGGATTGGGAGGGACCTTAAAGATGATCTAGTTCCACCCCCACTACCCACCCTCTGTCATGGGCAGGGACACCTTCCACCGGACCTCAAGCCCCAAGCTCAAAGCCCTGTCCAGCCTGGCCTTGAACACTTCCAGGGATGGGGTACCCACAAGTTCTATGGGCAACCTGTTCCAGTGCCTCACCACCCTCACAGTGAAGAATTTCTTCCTTATACCTAGTCTAAATCTACCTTTCAGTTTAAAGCCATTCCCCCTGTCCTATCACTACCTGCCCTTGTGCAAAGTCTCTCTCCAGCCTGTTTGTGGGCCCCTTTAGGTACTGGAAGGCTGCTGTAAGGCCTCCCTAGAGCCTTCTCTTCTCCAGGCTGAATAACCCTTTCTCAGCCACAGGAGAGGTGCTCCAGCCCTCTATCATCTTTGTGTCCCTCCTCTGGACACACTCCAACAGGTCAATGTCCTTCTTATGCTGTGGCCCCAGAGCTGGACTCAGTGCTGCAGGTGGGGTCTCACCAGAGTGGAGTAGAGGGAGAATTCCCTCCCTCACCCTGCTGGCCACTCTGCTTTTGATGCAGCCCAGGGTACAGTTGGCTTTCTCTGCCAAATGCACATTGCCAGGTCATGGTGAGCTTCTCATCAGCCAACACCCCCAAGTGTTTTTTGAGAAGAATCAGTGCATTTTAGTTCTGTAGAAACAGCTTACCACTTTCCTTCCCCAACACTGCACACCCATTTAAGAGCAGGGACCCTGTGAAAGGGTACTGAAGGAGTATAATATATGAAAAGCTGGTTCTTATATCCTTCACATAGCTTCTCAACTAAAGCAAGAACTTTTATTGCCAGTGGAGTTTTGTTCCTCTAAGTCAGATTTGAATTCATTCTGTACGCAAAGTGTTTGTGTGATCTGCCTGGAAGTGTTCAGCATTAGTGATTTTGGTTGTGAGATCATACTGTTTTCATGGCCCTCATATGTGGCATTTCTCACCCTTTTCTGAATCTGAACAGCATTTGAGAATAAAGACTAATTAACAATGGCATCTCAGCCAGCTGCTGGTGGCTGCCATATTCATGCAAAGCAGCATCTCTGGTCACATTTCACAGTGGGAGGCAGGGGGGAGAAGAGAAAGAAGACAACCCACATGCACAAAATTGCAAACTTATGATCCTTTTTAAAAATTGTGTTTTAACAGTTAGAATAACTGAAATGTTTAGGCTTTAGGACTCAATTTTTTTTTTTGCTTTTAATTGTTGAACCAGCAGTTCAGCATTTTAGCTTCCTCTGCAGTTTTCACGTTGCTTGTGTCAGAAAGGATGTCACTCATCAGCTAAGCGCCCACTGGCATAGGCACTGAAAGTGTCCAAAGTGCCAGCTGCAATTAAGTATTTCTGTTATGAAGTCCCACAGTTTGTGCATGGTGAGAACTTCTGTCACTGTGCAAGCCTACCGATCTCAGCAGTAAGAAAAACAGGTGCCTTTCCTCAGGTACTCACACTATCAACAAATGGAGGCACACAATACAGTTTCAGCATTTAGATTTAAACAACATATGACCCTTTTATGCACCCATCCATTGCTTACGGAGAGAGAACTAAACTGATTTCTGTCCTCAGATTTCTCTCCAAAATAATGATCTACTATGGGAGAGTTTACTTGACAGGCTTGCTTCTCCCTCTGTTACCAGTTATGTTCAACTGAAAACCCACATTCACCCCCACCAGAGCAAGTACAGTCAAGAACAACATTGCACTGTGTCTTAGTATCTCTTGCTCATGTCACAGAGCTGACATAGGTCTTACTTCTGTTCATCACTATTATACACAGATATGTGACTGGTGTAGTTTAGCACAAGGTTTGACCTATAAACCCTAAACTGATAAGGAGTTAAAGCAACTGACCCTCCCATTTCAGTGTAAACTACTGCTCATATGCATTTATCTTGAGTTTGCAGAGCCAGCAGTTAAAGTTGCAATCATTTTACTTGCAAAGTAAGCACCTTTAGTCTGAAGTCTTTGTAATGCAATACAAAGCAAGCTTCCTTCACAGTTGCTTTTGCTGTAGAATGGCCCAAGAGGCCCTTGCTCTAGTCCTCGGGGTTTATGGGACTCGAATTTACCACCTCAGGTGGCTTAACTTACTGGTTGTGACATTCAGCTAAAACAGTACTTTATTCTACACAAACAGAAGGTTTTTCCTCCTTGTTGCAGAGCAAACAGGTTTAGATAGCACAAATTTGCTTCCTTCAGGGATGAAGGAGACAGAAGGCTGGAGCAATGAAATCCATTATATATATCTTTTTGTATCTCCTTGTTATGAACTTCTAAGAAAAAGAACTAAGAGGATCACTACTGAGAAGAGCACTATAATTGTAGCTCCTGAGCACCGCATGTAGAAGATTGCCAAGGCAACCAGCCATTCCAGAGCAAGGGCAGAGGTAGTTGAGTTAAGATGAGGTTGTTACAAACCCCTGCTGAGCATAATCATATAGTAAGCAACATTTTTAAAAGGCTCTTGTAAAAAATAGGACAGAGGGAAAAGGAACGAGAGAAATTAATTTCCTCTATTTTTCTGCTTGCTCACTGATTGAGGTACAAGAGCAAATTATATGCATGTCCTGCACCTGAGGACACTGGGGGCTGGCAGGGGAAAGCTAGCTGCTTTCTTTACAGATATAATGCAGATCCTGTGACAAGTAGGGCAGTGGGCTAGTTTTATCTGGAAAATATATATTTACTTTCCAATGTTTTTTTAATTATTAAATCCGTGGACAAAATTGTTCTTCTAATGCAGAAGCTTAAGTCTTTGCAGTTTATGTTACAAATTGCATTCTTGGGGAATTGTTTGAAGTCAGTGATCTTTTTGTGAGTAGGATTTACTCATGAAGTATGAGATTTACGGATTAAATCCCTAAAAATTAAGAGGGTATATCCACGATATCCTTCCACCAGCAAACTCCTCTGAAGTAGTCCTATCCCTTGCTTCCCCGATCCCACTACTCCTAGCTACTTATCTGTGCTGCTTGAAATTAGCCATTCTAGCAGTACAGTGATTCACAGGGCTAGATGATCAGCTGAAGCAGATAATTTTTTCTAGTTCAAAGTAACCTTTACAGACAGCTATTTCAGTGATTCAGTCTATAATGCTGCCCTACAGTTAATCAGCATAACTGAAAGCAGCACCCAAGGCCATGACTACGTACCTCAAGTCAGATTCACTGGCAAAAGAAAGTCTGCCACAGTACTTCACTGAACAGAACTTGTCACTTTCTTAATTCCAGACACTGCTTTCCTGTAGCGACCTTCCACTTAAACAGAGAACAATTGTTGCCTCACATATGGCTGTTTCCATTGGGTTTGCTTCTTTCCTGTTTTGAGTCATGTTCAATTGCTGGCTCCTTTGCCAAATTGTTTGCAAACCAGACTGGTAGCATTCTAGACCCACTTGTGCAGATTCCAATTGCTACAAGTTTAAATGACCCCTATTTTCTGTAGCTAGGTCTGCATCCATCAGATTTCCCACTCTTTCTTTCTGAGACACCACCACCCAAACAAGTTTCAACTCCTACTGATGCAACACACGAGTTATTCAGTGGTACTTATTGCCTATTTCCTCAGCATAGGACATGTAGCATCACCCTTGCAGCTTAGTATGAAAGACACTGTATTCTGCAGCAACAAAAGGAGGAGGATCAGAGTGGAATTGTGTTTCTTATCCTGGCAATGTGTGATATAGTGGACAAATCAACTCTCCATCCATTTCTCTGCCCATCTCTTGCTTACTCGGGGGTGGTAGTGTGTTTGAACAGTGACTTTATTGGGGAAGGAGTTGCATGCACAAATGACCTGCCACCAGTCTCATGAGAATGCTCCCGGATTTAAGTGTTTGGCATGCATTGAAAAGTCTTTTCCTTTACATTTCCAGAAAGCAGAATTACCATGTGTGTTCCCTTATCACTAGCCAACTGTATTTTGCACATAGGTCCTTCTCACAAGCCATTTCCTTGGTGTATAACCCCTGCCTTTAAAGTTCAGACAGAATTACCCCCATGAAACCAAACACATGTGAGCATCACAGGCATCAGAAGGAGGTTGTCCGACATCGGTGTTGTGTTGCATAATTCAGCAGCAGCCATAGCAGGGATCAGTTTAAACAAAACCCCAAACATTCTTTAGGGATGGCATTTTAGACCAATGTATGTTGCCATCATATACAACCAGAAAGTTTGCTTGTGGCGTCTCATTGACTGTTCTTGCCTGTTACCACCTGAAGAAAGAATGTTAGTATACTTTAACTGAACTTGGGAATGTATTGGAATCTTCAAGGACAGTGAGATTTTGATATGCATTCACGATCCTGGAAGTTAGTTTCCCTGTTTTGTTTGAGGGTAGTGTCAATCTCTCTGCCACTGCCTGAAGTTTTCTTGACAGCTTTTCAGTCTGCCAAGTTACAGCAAGAATGAAAGAATCCAATTATGATCCAGCATGCAACACTGCATTAAACACACTTATTGCAGACATTTCTTCCCTGTGCCAGCATCTATGGCATAATATTTGACAAATAATTAATCAGACAAAACCAATAGTTTTGTTATCTGCAACTTTTAACTCACCTAGATGTAACAGACGTGTTTAGTATTTTCTCCAAAAAAGATCAAACTTTATTTTTAAATAGCCCTCAGGAAACCTCAGTCTGTACAGCATAGTCAGCCTCTCTCTCGGGGCCCTTGGTGTTGCCTTTCTCTGTGGGCTTAGCTTGTATCTCTTTGAAGAGAAATGGGGGACTTTTTGCTGCTTCTAGAAGGTCTTCCCTATGGTGTTAAGACTATTGTTCTTTCTTCAACATAAAGGTTCCTCCTTGACACTGTACTAAAGCTGAGGCAGGGTATAGGACAGTAGGTTGCTTTGTTGGAATGCCAGTTACGTTTTCTCCTGAACAAAGCATGCTGGGAAGAGCTAAGACAAGGAAAATCTTATTTGGCACTACTAAGTGTTGAAAGGGATAAAAGGCTATTAAACTGATCAGAGTACAGCTCATTTAAGCAGATGCACAGGCTGGTAAAAGGCACAGAGAGGCATAGCTATTTTTGAACTCATTATCCCCACTATCTAGCTATATTTGTATAAACTAAAAATGAACAACTGCAATTAGTATACTCTGAAAAATTGAAAATAAAACCTTGTGGAAGAACAGATGCTAGCTGAAAAACCACACCTGGTAGAAAAACTGCAACACTGTAGCAGCCTATTGACTTTCTAAATTTTGCCTTAGAATATTCTTGGTGTCACATGTAATAAATATGATACAAATCTTTGCTTTATTGGCAAAGAACAGAGCTGATTAGTATTCATGTAGGTATCTAGTGTCAGACTAACTACAGAGCTTTCCCGCACTGTCTGGTTTAGTGAAGTTCCAGCTAAACGCTCTGTATCACTTGGCCAGACATGTCTGTTACCAAAATCAGACTTCAGCTCATTCTTAAACTTGTAAGCTTCAACTGTCTGTATGTTTGCTTTTCTATATCTCCCAAAATGAAAACTGCGAGTCAAGTCAAGGAACTGAAAAACAAGTTCTTCAGTTAGTGCAGGGCCCTTGTGGAAATAGCTTCTTCCATATGTGAAATTACCAAAGATATGGATGGTTGTTTTATGTAATATTCTGAATGTACAGAGAATATTTGGTTGTCCTGTAGTTCAAGTTCCACTTTAATATTGATGTTTTAACCTGCCTTTTATGATCCTTAAATTCCTAATCTTTTCATTGACATACTCTATTCAGCTGTTCTTCTCTGTAACTTCATTTTAGTAGACCAATGGATCCCAGTTTCACTGTTACCCCACTCTTCCTTTTTAAAAAAAAAAAAAAAATCTTTCCTGTTTTATACTTCCCCTTTAGCCTGCAATACCACATCTTTTCCATAAAGAATTTAGGTGTGGGTTTTGTTTGGTTTTGGTGAGGAAGGATGCTTTTATGTTGAGGCAGACAACTGCAGTTCAGGGTATTTAGGTTCTGCCCACAGGGCTTTTCACAAAGTTAGCAGTATGTGTAGCAAGTCATTACTTGACTTCTGTGGCATTGCTAAAAAAGATAGTGATAATAGTTCACTATTTCAAGGCGATGCAAAACTAGAATACTGCTTTTGAAATCATGCTGAAACAGTCTCTTCTCCCTCAAATAGAAGGTGCAATGGAGGCAGTGGTTTGTTAGCGTTATCTATATACCCAATCTCATCTGGATTTTACATGATTTTGCCCTGTGGTTGTTTATGTTGAATAGGTAGGAATACTGGAACTATGATTATATGCTGTGAAGTAAATTGCTCTTATTTGCTGGTTTGTCCACAAAAGCTTCCTGGAGAAGCTCAAAGGTAATTTGACAAGCAAAGCATGTAAGAGAGGATTTTACACACCAATGACAGTTTTATCCTTTTTGCTGTCCTTGTTGCTACCCCAAAGTGCCTTGTGTGTCCACACTTCTTCTCAATCAGGTTAGCAAGGAGGCCATCTGGGGGGGACATGGCTAACTCATCTAGTTATAACTAGTTTTGTTTATGAGTTGCACTTCCAAATTCATCTGTGCAAGCATGAGCTCAGAGCTTGACAAGATCCATCTTTGAGACACGATGGCCCTCCCTTCCCTTGAAGCTGACTGCAGCCAAGTTCCCTTCTGGTATGACACAGAGACAGGACGCAGAATTACTGTTTGTCAGGACTTTTTCCAAGAACAGAAATAATATAGGTAGTATTTGTATAACTGCTCTATGCCCACCTTATCTTTTCTGTGACCTTAAGAATTGCACAGCACTAAGTTCATCCAGTTGGTGCTGCTTGGGCTCTTCTGAAACCGAGCCATAGAGCAGTTGACTTTTAAAAGGCGGGCTTTTGCCTTTAAAAGAAGGCTAAGCCACCTCCAGTTTACTCAAAATGCTTTGCTTTACTCCAGTTTTAAATTGTGCCTAAGTATGTAGGAGAAGCGAGAACTGTCTTGAACAAAGCTATAAAAATCTTGCCTAGTTTTACAGGCTTTACAACCCCAAACATGCACACATGCTTCTGTAAACCTGAAGTGCATACTAATGCCTTGGACTAAGAGGACAAGACTCTTCTAGGCACCTGGTATTATGGCTTTGATTTTGCTCAGAGAAGTCAGGAGCAATCCTCTTGGGGCAGAACACGGGATTCCCAGTCCAGGGAGCAAGGAGTGGGAGACAAACTAAGGTGTTCTACACATCAGCACAATGCACTCTATCCAGCTTATTCCAGAGGAAGTGTCTTACTTTTACGCAACTGAAATTTTGCCTTGAAATGAGAACCTATTTCCCTTCCCTTAAATTTGAAACAATGCAGATGGGACTTCAGCTTATCAGGCCCAAGATGTTACAAACTTGTCTTTTATTTCTCACCTGAAATGCATTCTGATGTCTCTCAAGTCAACCTTGCTCTCCCCAAACATGTTATAGGAACAAAAAAAGTTACTAAACTCCAGGGAGAAACTGGTTCCTTTTCTGAGAGATTCTGTTCCCTTTCCCATTCCCTATGTCACTGTATCTGCTGTTTGCTGAGCAGGAAATGCATTATTAAAGCAGTTTCTCCTCCATAAACTGCTTTGCATCTGACTGTTTCATTGTAAATCCGTAGCCACAATGTCAGGCCACCTTGGGATAACCCAACATGAAATCTGACCTGATGAAAATGGTTCATGCCTCCCGGCCTGCATTGCAACCTGTGAGAAGGGCTTTTATTATTTATTCAAAACCTGTTTAAATCCCCCTTTTTCTGAAACAACCATTTTAAAAATATTAAAACACCACAGCTAAGCTGGGAGATTAAACAAGTTTAAACCTTATCATCGCAGGTGGGATATTAGTTCCAATAAAATGAGGAGAGATGGCAGGCTGCATGGTAACTGGAGCCCCTTCTACTCAGTAACTAATCACCGAGAAAGCATTTGGTGAAGGAGGGGGAGAGCGGATGAGGGAGTGAGACAAACAATGCATCCAAGCTCCTGGCAACCCTAACTGTTTACCATGGTGATGCACAAAAGGAAGAATGCCACGCAGAGTAGCAGACCTGGATCTGTCCCCATAACACTTGCCCTAGATTCAAGTGCTCTGGGAAGCTGAATATACGACCTTCAAATATTTTTTTTCTGTTGGGTAATGCTGTAGCTGGACAACACTGTTCCAAAGCTGTCAAAAGTCTGCAGAATATTTACCTACATATCTTCCATTACAAATTTTTATTTTAAATAAATGTTTAGCTATCAGCATCTCTCTACCAGTTCTCCACTCCTGTGCTTAACTTTTTAAAGGGAGCCACAGTCTTTCTGTGGGTCTTACTAACTCAGAATTATAGCTTCATTAAAAATATTTTAATTAAAAACCATCAAACTCCAAAGTTACAAAGGGGGAAAGATGGGTTTAAAATACTTCCCCCCCCTCTCATGAGAGTAAGATTTGCTAATAGACCATTCCTCTTATAAGGCACCATACTTTCATTTTTCCAGTCAGGAGTAGCTTACAAGAACAACTTCATGTCCCACAACTGGATCAACCCTTACCTTCTTTCCACAGGGCTCCCCACAGAGACAGGCTTGTATCTAGTCCTGTAATGCAGGAGGACTACAGGTGGAACTACAGAAGACAGCATGATGACACCGAGCAAGCAGGTTGGGCATTTTTAACTCTGAGGTACATACATACTAAACAGAAGAATCTTGCAATGCCTAACAACATCCTGAAAACAGAAGCTTTTAGCATTACAGATGCTTGACCGTCTGAGTGGTGAGAGAATCATTTAATACCAAGAGAAATTACATTGGTTGCTTGCAAATATTAACCTCCTTTTGTCACCAGCACTGAACCTTATGTACTTTGTCAGTTTCTAGGGCATCTTCCCCCCCCCACACTTACAATGGAGAGAATGCAATATAACAAAAAAGTGCAAGCAAGGTTTTGAAGGACTACATAATTGTCCTGAGTGAGGGGCAGTAATCACTCTACTATTGCAGGAATTCAAGTACTCTGGCCATGAGCAGCTTTGGTAGGAGAATTCTAACATGTAAAAAACCTACTGTGATCTAAAGTAGCTGAAGACAAAAGAGGTTGGAACCACAGCACTACTCTTGTCCCTTACTGTTGATTCTGAAAAAATGTTAAACCAGAAACTATCACCCTCCACACCGCACCCCTCACCATCTGGACAATTGTCCAAAGGAGAAGGAAAGTTTTGACAGCTGGGAGCTAGCTAATTTGGGCTGGACAGCTTTCGTCTGGCCATCACTGAAGAAAGTTCTGGGTGTGCATTTAGTTTTAAAAACAAACCTGTTCCTTACAGAAGAATTTGTGCTTTTACCATGTATCACAGGTACTTAGTTCCTTAGGCAGGCAGGCAGTGTGATTTGTATAAACCCAAATCATTAAATAGCCCTTGGCCACTTCTTAAAGTGAGACAAGTACCTGCCTGAGCTACATACTTGAATTCTTAAGGGAGGAAACAAGGGGGGCAAAGTTAATAGAAATCTCAGAGCACTAAAACACAAGCAAAACTCCTAGGAGAAGAACTCCTGAATGTTGCATACAGAAATATTTAGAAGGAATCTGAAAACAGTAAACAAGATGCTTTGATGTCTCAGTGGGGCTACCACCGGGTGTGAATGACTGAAATGCATTTTAGAGATTGATGGGAAAAAGCCCCATATATAGCCTTGCTGGGTTGCTCGAGACAAAAACAAGTGAAAGAATAGTGCATGTGCTGCAGATCAGGAACGGGTGTGATGCAGGACCAGCTATTAGGGTCCATAAGAGCCTACCTGCTTGTAACACTGCTGCCTATGTTGCCTGTCCCTTGATGATGCCTCTCCTTTTCATTAACATGCATTTTTTTTTTTTGTGGGAACTGTTAAAAAACCTTTCTTCTGATTGAACACACACTTCACCAAGGAGTAGGAGGAGGTTGATTTAGTTGAATTAGAGATTTCCATGAGATTCTAATGAGTAGTGCATAAGTGAATACACAGGGAGGATCCACATGAGCCACAAAGCATCCCCATCTGTTCTCTCAGAGGATGGACTTTTGACTCCTGATGTGGTTTGGGTACATTTCCAACTATCAGCTCCAAAGAATTAGAGCGATTGTCTAATGTTTTAGTTTTCTGGTGGGGTTTTGGGATTTTTTTGGGGTTTTGGGGTTTTTTTTTTTTGTTTTGTTTTGTTTTTTTTTTTTAAATCTCCCTTTTTCCAAGTATATCTCTGCAGTCTGGGGTATTTCCTTTTTCTGAAGGTGACACAGGCAGTTCATCCACATTCAGTATTCCTTTATACAGTTTCACTTTATGCTGGGGATAGTAATCACTTCCTATCTCAGCTACATTTGTCTCTTCCTGTATACCAGCAGCTTATAATTATCATATGGGATGTAAAACATGTTTAAAGCTTGGTGCTAAAATATTAATTGTTATCACCATTGTATACAGAAAGCCTCTTGATCTGATGTGCGTGGTTGTAAAGCACCACCCTACATTACACAGTGTTGCCGAGGTTGTACTTCAAAAATGCCACACCACCAGCAAGTACTGAGAATTTGTTGTACTGGGTACTGTATTTTCAAGTACAACAAAACAATAGCACTGATAGCAAACAGAAGTGCTACATAAATTTCTTGAAGTCTAATGGTACTCATGACACCTGAAAAATCATGGAGTTACTGACATGGTCCACAAGATGCCCAATACTGCCTTCTGCTCCCATGAGATGGTCCTACCATCCCAAGACAACTGCGTCTTCAGTGTAAGCATTCTTGAAGTTTGTACCTGATTTAGGCCAAGTAAACCAGATCTTTATCAGATCTCTTTCCTCAGACCGAGTCCAAAATCACTCTGTATGTGAGCACTTACTAGGCTTCAGTACGAAGAGGGGACGCAGGCGGCACCCGTGCGGTCCGGCGGCAGGCTCGGCAGCCGGCCGGGGAGGCTGCAGCCCGGCTGTGTGTTTGAAACACCGCGGGCCCTTCGCGGAGCCCCCTTTGTCCCGCGCGGGCGGGGGACCGCGGGTGGCAGGCGCAGCGCGTCAGCCTTGGGCTGCGGCGACACCTGCCGGCGGCTGCCGGCAGCGACCCGGAGCGCAGTCGCTGTGCCGAGCGGCAGCACAACCTTCCTGCCCCCTGCTGCGGCTCTTCGCCCGCTACCCGAGCTCGCCGTTTAAAAATAGCTTTTTGATTTTAGATATTAACATGGGGTCCAGGAACTTCGTTCCTACTTGGCGTTGGGTTTATACAGTCTTCAGAGAAGCAGACTAGGCAATCCTTTGCTTTCTAACAGGAAAGCTTCCTGATCTTGAGTACTACACCAATAATACGTTTGTAGGGGACAAGACTAAAAGCTCTTTTCTGTGTACAAGGCAGCTGGAATCAAACTGCTAAGATAGTGGGGAAGAACGCTTGAACAGCGGTAATGAAGAGCCCTATTGCATCTTGACCCAGTGCAGAATTCTCAAAGGCCCAGAACATCTGCCTGTATAGATGAACACAGGCAATTATTTGGAATTGATCATAGGTACAAATAAGTACATGTGAACACTAGAAAGGTTGTCAAATCCTGATTTAGTCCAAAGACTCTCCCAAATTATGCAAAGTCTTTGTTCTGGTTACAACCTTTGAAAGGTGATGTATAAGAATACAAGACATTGGTAGGGGATCCTTTGAAAATTCTCTTTTGGTGTAACTAAGTAATTTCTTTATCAGCCCTTGCATACACATTCCCTTTACAGGTGCCTTGTTACACTGTAATGGGGACTAAGACCCCTGTCAAAGGCAGAACCTTCCAAAGTCTGAGCAGCAAGAAAAAACACAAAGTGTCCTTCTCTTCCTAGTGATCACATGGGCTTCACTTAGTAAAATCAAATGCCTTCCAGAGCTCCCCTGAATCACACACCACCAATGAGACTGAAACTCTATACAAGCCCACCAGGTGGAACATCCTGGTGACTACAGTGGCTCAGAAGCCTCACAGTCCTAGCTGCCTTCAGGGGAACTTCAATATTTGTACACCAGCACAGATCTAAGGATGCACAGGTATACTGCTGAGCTCCCTCTGTAAACAAGACCTGGGTTTTCATGCAGGCTTCAACTCTCAAGTTGTGGGAAAACTGGATACTGACAACAGGAAACAGAATTGACTTCTTCGTGCCACTGCAGAGACCCCTCTGGTCAGCTCAGTCATATCCTCATGTCTCCTCAGCACCACATTTCACCCAGTAGTTCTTGCCACTCTTCAGAAACAAGCATGTAGCCGTATTGTTACAGTCAGACATACAGAAAGCAGGCTAAAGCTTCTTAATTCATACTGAAGTGGGATTCTGAAGTGTTTTGTAAACTGGGACACATACTGTCAGTTGCTATATAGTGAACAGCACAGGAACACTGGCTATGGGACAGTATCTAGCTACTCTCATTACCTTTTTCCCCAGAAATGAGCGTTAGAGTCGTAACTGCAAGAGTGTTCCTAGATACTTGTTTTTCAGTCTCAGCCCTTCTCTATAAGGGCTTCCCCCCCCACCTTGACAGAATGGCATGGTCTTCAGCCTCCTCCCCTGGTTCCTGTCTTCTTTGGAAAATAAACAGCTCTGATTGTTGTGCACTTGAGATTATGAAAACATCAAGTCCATTAGTATTTGGCAAAGTGCTCTCTCATTTCCTTCTGATGTAATAATTGAGAGAGAGGGAGCAGAGACTGCAAAGATAGCACAAGGCACAAGTTAATGACCTTCTCGCATGTATGTGTGGGCTCTTTTATAGGGAGCCTTTTCCAATCCCCATCTCGCCTCCACTCATACCGTTTCAGCTGAAACTGCTTCAATGTGGCTTTTATTATTTTATCTGATGTCCCTTGGCCAGCCTTCAGAGGCAGCTAAATGGCAGGCAGGTGTAGGGGTCTAAGAGACAAAAAGCAAATGGAGCTAATGCTTCAACAGGCCTACTGCGCGCAGTCATTCAGGCTTCAGTCTCGACAGGCAAACACCACTGTTGCTGAATTCTTATTACCTGCTTTGG
This sequence comes from Falco cherrug, assembly GCF_023634085.1. Taxonomy (NCBI): domain Eukaryota; kingdom Metazoa; phylum Chordata; class Aves; order Falconiformes; family Falconidae; genus Falco; species Falco cherrug. The sequence continues at coordinate 92,382,480 of NC_073697.1, forward strand.
TTTCCCTTACACATTTAAGTTAAGGAGAAGGAGGGGGCAAGCATGGCCTACTTCCTTTTTGGGGGGAGATTCTTTGGAAGACTGAAGGCCCAATAAAAACTGGGATGCGGGTGGAATGACTAAGTGTAGAAACAGATCAACTGTTGAAAGAATTAACTGAGGTCAATGGTTGCTACTCTATAAAGTGTTGGACTGGCCACCCACTTATTTGGTTGCCAGATTTGTGGCTTTACTTCAGGTATCTAGAACCAAATTAAAGTGGGATAAATTCCACAGAAAGGAATTAGTATTCCCAACTGGCTTTCTAGAGGCTTTACTTTCATCTTTTGAATTACTTCTAGAAGCCTCCAGAGATGTGTAGCTTTCCACATTAGCTTAACTGGAACCTAAGCCAAAAATGTAATCTCATTTTTAAAAAACCCACACCTTAATTTGACAGCTCATGTTTTGGGGAAAATAAAGATTACCCCTTGTCAAGTAGTCTCATTTGAGCACCCCACCTTGAAATGGCAAGTTACTAGTCTTCCTGAGCCAAAAGGTGATAATATAAATACTCCAGCACTGCAATGAAGCCCACAAACAACTGGAGCCCAATCCTTCCCTGGACCAGGTGCCCCTGCTCCCACTGGATTCACAATAGCCAGCAGCCTGAGAAGAGGAAGCACATGGGGGATCACAAGTAGATTTCAGTGAGGTAGGCCCTCGTGTAGTTAAGGGTTCTGTCAAGATGAACAGTAGTGCCAGAAGGCAAGTTACATCTTTCCTTGGCACCTAGAGAAGGAGTTGTCTCCCCCCGCCCCCCCAAATAAGGGTGTGCATACATGTCTTCCATTTGTATCTGAGAGTATTTTAGTGGGAGAGTCAGGCAAGTTAGTTTCATGCATTCCAAGTCTCACCAGGGTTTGGGCTGTTCCTTTTCTTTTTTGCCACCAAAGCACCCTGGGCCTTACACATTCCAGGGCAAACCACATATCCTTTGTGCAACAATGTTAGAAGACTGGTGGTGGTGGGGGGGAAATCAGTTTTACCCTCTTTTCACCTCCAATTCCTAAAAAGAACTACCAAATGGATTACAGGATTGATCTGTCTCAAAAGACACATGATTTTTGAAAGGCCCTTTGGAAGGGCCCCCAGCTGATTTCAAGGTTGCATACCAGTACTTCCTTGCCAATCTAATACACCCTTATATTTAATAATGAAATATTTCATATCATAGAAAAGTGGTCTTTTTCTAGACCTAGCTGCAAGTATAGCTGTTTCCTTCTTCCCCGGACATTTTCTCCCCCTGTATTTTATACATGCAAAGGCAAATACATTCTTACTCCTTTCTGCCATACTTACACAGCTTCAGTTTTGATTTCATTGATTGCACACACCAGTGTTTGCAAAGCTGCCTTAAGTAAGTTGAATCAGTTGGGAATTCAAGGCGATTATATTTTTCTCCTTCAGATACATTGTTTTAGTTAAAAGCCACTCTGGCTGCTCCATAACAAAACCAGACACAGTGGGCCCCATTGTCCAACTCTTGGCCAAGGTAGCGTGTATAGATTAAGTGATGAATTGCAAAAAGGGCCTAAAAGCCAAGCTGTAACTTCACAAAAAGGCCATTAAAGGTGAGCACTGTCAATAAGGTGCCCATTTAGAGTGGCTTTTATGACCCTCTGTCTTCCAAAGATGTACATGAGGCACAAATTGTTCATCTCCCAGACTCTTGCTGCCCAAGAGACAAGAGGAGGCCTTCTGCAAAGTGACAGATTCTCATCAACTTGGCTGGGAGAGCTGCTTGCTGCCAGGATGGTGGATATAACACTATGACTATCCACTCCCAGCTGCTGAGGAAAACCAAAACCTTGGTCCGGGCCAGAGACCATTCATGAGTAACAGCACTCATTTCACAGTCAAGGTGAAAAAATTCAGAATAAAAAAAAAAAGGAAAATGAAAGCACACACTTTCCTGGGTGTCGCCGTCCCCCCGTCCCTGTCCCCTCCCCCCCCCCCAACTTCATCTTTATCATTTCTGCATAAGATGTATTTATGTCTTCTTTTATACATCCCTTTATATAGTTTTATAGTGCATTTATAAAGCATTTCAGAATGCCAAGTACTTCACAGATTTCTGGTTATTAAAGGGGAGGTACTTGGCACTCGAAAGCAGGTTAGGACTACAGAATAGATGTCAGGTAGGACAGAAGACTTCCTGTCACAGAACTTAATGGTTGGCCTCTCTCTCCTGTCTGTGCCATCAAGGTATTTCTTAATGACAGCAGCACATCACCATTTCTTTAGCAAGAACTTCTTGGCAGCGAGTTTTTTACTGAACTGAAATTTCAATCCATGGAAGGTTAAGAACAAGTACTTATCCCCAGAGCTGATTTTCTTAGACAGGAAGGTAAGAAAAAGAAAGGGCAGGGAAAGGTACCCAGAAGTACAGGCCTGTGAGTCAAGGTTTAGGTCACCACTGCTGATTAGGCTTTCCAGACTTCCTGAGCAACTCCTTACAGGTCAGTTCCATTTTCTGTGCCTCAGTTACTCTTTTAGACAGGTTAAGATTATTACTGTACTAGCATGATGATCACACACACTTTACTTCTGATCTTAGATTGCTTTCAGGACCCTGACTAGAAGGGGCTATAAAGAACCAAAATAATTGTCATTTAGAGGGTAGATGCCAATTGTGTGATCCAAGACATTTCCAGTTCTTAAGGGGCCCAGTCAGGGGACCTGATTATTTTTCCATATGGAAATTAGGGTAATATGTGCTGTTGATTGTAAGAGCAGAGTATAGACAATATGAAATACTTACAAGTTTCTTCTGGAGCAATATAAGCAGCTACTACAGCTTGTTACAAAAAAATCCAACACAGCTTGAACCCTGACCACATTTGCAGTCAAATTCAAACCTAAGCTATATGGTCAGTCAAAGAATTGCAATCCAGCTAGAACAAGTGTGTGTCCTAGAAACAGACCAAGGCAAAAAAAAAAAAAAAAATTAGCTTGCCAGGATACAGCCCCAAACACTACTCTTTAGGTAGCCCCCGTGGCCAGCCTCCAACAGCCTTTTTTTTTTTCCCCTTGAGGTGAAAAAGAAAGAGCTTGCAAATGTAAGGTGTCCGGACCACTCCCTATGAGCTGTGTCATACCCTGTACTGTTCCTGTAAGCTTTCCTTTTGTACTTTGGAAAAAACACATAGGAGCAGCAGTCACATTCACAGGCAGAAAGCCTGAAAAAACATTTAAGTAATAGCATTGAAGCACAAGGGTAGGCAGCTGGTAAACAGTCGGTTTGCAGTGCATTTATGGCAGCTAAACCATATTCTAGGATATATGAGGACTGATCATATATTCTAAGCCATGTGAAGATATAAGGACTCACTCCTAACAGAGAGAAGACACAGGAAGAGCAGAGTGTGTCAAGGATATGCAAGATGCCTCTTAGGCAGGGATCTAGGCAAAAAGACCAGTTAGCAAATCAGATTTCTTCACACAGGGTAGTATAGTGCTCTACCTTAGGTTTTAGTCTCAATTCCTCAATCAGCATTCAGGGAGAGGTTTCCAAGACTATTCCATTTATCAGCCCATAAGATTCTCAAGTACTTTTAATAATACCTTTGTAGGCAAAACAATATGGAGGACATAGGAACTGTTTACTTCCACATATTCATAAGCAAAGACTGTTTCTTTAAGCCCACATGAGTATAAGTTTTACCCTCCAGACACATGGCTTTACATTAGAAAAAGAGCCTTAGGCTAAGAATTAGACAGTAGTGGTCAAAACCAGTCTCATAACCAGGAGACAACAAGCTGTTAGCAACCAGATATGCCTTGTCAGTCCTTGTACAGTTCCTTGTGAGAAAGCAAACCTGCTACATCTTTATCTAGCATTGTCATCCAAATAAAAAAAACCCAAACAAACCAAACCAAATCACCATGTAAAACAACAGGAAAAAATACTGACATAGCAACACAAACATGAAAAGTTTATCAGTACAAGAAAATTCTTCTTACCTTGCAGGCTACTGTTGCTGTAAACTACTTTTAGTGATTAGTAATAGAACCTTAAACTCAGACTGCTTCAAAACCCCAAGCAGTTGGTTTTGGTTGTTTTTTTTTTTTTAAAAAAAAATCACACACACAAAACCCCCAAAACAAACAAACCCCACAGACTGAACCTAAAGGCCTCCTATAACATTGATATAGCTGGGGAGGAGGAGCAAGTGTGTGCATATAGATCTAGCTATATGTACCTGACAGGCTGAATGGAATTGGTCAGCAAGAGAGCCAGATGGTAGTTTAGGATTGGCTTACAGCAGAGACAGGTGAAAATACTGAATGAATCAAGTCCTCTTAACAAGAAGATAATTGAAGTGGGTTGAACCTTGCCCAGATAGGGATGTTCTACTATAGCAACATATCTACACATTGTTAACAGTACAGCATTTATTGGGAAAGCCTGGGCTGGACATTTCCAGATTTTGTTGCTGGGAGAGAGACTATTTCAAAAAGTATAATCACTTAATTCAAAGGTATTTCATCTGTACCTGCTTCTTCTGCCCATTTGAGGGTAACAGGTCTTTCTACAGTCATCTGTTGTAGATGATAAAAGGTTCAGGACACAGCTGTTTTTATTCTTCCATACCAGTTTATTTTCTAATTGCTAGAAGGGAAACTCAATTTATGCTGGAGTCTTTGTACCTGAATCATTACTGGCCATATGGAACTCATCTAGGGTTTTGTGATTAAATTTTCATAATGTGAGAGATACGTCTCTGAAATTCCATGGCTTTCTCAGTTTAGGATGTTTCAGTAAAATTCTACTGCATAATAAAGTTGGAGTTAGGGGAAGACTTCTAAAAGCATAAAATACACCTTTTTGCTTTTCTGTACAAATGCAAAATTCTTAAAAGTTGACACTAAGATGTTTTGAATATCCCAAACCAATGTGATACTCTGAAGTTTCCTCCACTGAAAGTTTCCAAAGGGATCAGAAGAGGAAGCAAATTTGTTCTCATTCAGGACAGCCCTGGATGTTGAAAGCCTTTTACTTCACGGGACTTCTGCCTCTTGTGTGGCTTTATATGTAGCCCAACATAATTTAAATTATTGACGCTTTTGTTTAGGCGTGTCTTAGAAGTTTGTATCTATGTAGCTTATGTGAAAGATAAAGAACAGCTGAAAGCATTGTATCAAAACACCCTTCTCTTTCATGTCTCCATTTTGCCTCTGACTCAAGTAGTCAAATTTTATTACCCATTCTTCATCTTGAGTGGCAGAAGAGATCACAATTACTCTAATAGTACACTTTAGCACCAGTCCAAGCCCTTCACCCATTCCTTTTTATCTTCTATGGAAAATTAAAAGTTTTGGTTTCAATAATCAAAGCACCTTCCAAGAGTATATTCTACCTGCAGGAATTTGAACCTGCTGTGCTTGTGCTGGCATGCAGATAAAGGCTGCTCTGTATTATTGTCCACGTTCGGATATTGTGTAGATATACTGAGCTATCAGCTAGATAGCACAGGTTCTGGGACATGTCGTGGCAGTGAGTTGGGCTGTGGATACCATGTGATTACCTGGAGCTGAAGACAAGCTTGTACAGTGCATGGGAAAGGCTGAATAGGTTTTCCTGATCTGTAAGCTCACCTTTGGACTGCAGTGTACACATACTTTAATGGCATAGACTTTCTAGAGGCTAAATTGTGCCTGAGTTTCCTTACATGACGGATTAAAAATGATAGAAGATGAAGGAGAATGGACTAAACCTAATCCTGACTGTTTCTATCAAGCTTTAACAAAACAATTCACAGAGCAGCAGAATCATTACAAATATTTTGATCACTCCCTGAAAGAAAAAGGTGTATACTTCTTCTTCATGCAGGAACTGAAAGGAGCAGTTCACTGACTTCTGTGTGATGCTTTGCAAGTCTGTAATTCGGTGGATTTGTGAAATATTAGATGGTGGTCATCTGAAGTACAGAGGGTTCTGCAACCCAAAGAAAGTCAGTCTACTCAGAGACTGGAGCATTAGATATGTCATATAGCTTAACTGAGCAGTCATTTCTCACTTCGGGATCAGTAGCTGAGAGGTATTTCTTGGGCAGCTGCATTGTAGCTTGAACTATATTCCCTGCTTTCTTCAGCTGTTGGCTAAATTGATTGCTGCAGACATCAAGGAAGACAACAGTTCTGAGGGCATTTCTTTCTCTACAGCCTTAGACCCTCTTCTAGCACTGCCTTTCTGACACAGCTGGCTTTGCTGAGATCCTCTTATTCTGACTTTCACTGGCCCTTAAAATATAAGTTCCTGCTTTGGTCAAGGTGTAATTCTGAGCTGTAGATAAACTTCTCTCATTTCACTTTTGACTGAGAAGAATAGCAACCAAGGCTGTGTGCTGTAACCAGCTAGGGGAAATGTCATGGCTTTGATTGCAGTTACTTGCTCTGACGCAGTTGTTTCTACATAAGCAACTTCCTACCCACCACCCACCCAGACATACATGCTGTCCTCTGCCTAACGTTTGGCACGGTGCCTGTGTTTGGGGCTTCACTTTGACATGTCATAGCCTCACACATTGCTGTGAAGGTGTTGGAAAGGCACCGCAGCCTCTCTAAGAGCGGTGCTCTTTAAACTTTCCACTGATTACGGGCCTTTTAGCACTCAGCTGGCTTTTCCTAATGGATTTTTCCTTTTCATTGAGACTATTTTTTTTTGCAGGCGTTGCCAAAGTAAACAGTCATGGATGGCTATTTGGAAAGCAGGGGAGAGAAGAAAGGGCCAGAGAATCAGAACTGGTCCAAATGTGTCCAGACAAGCACTATGTATCAATTGATATGTGTTGAGGGCCAAGTGCTGCCAGAGTGAAGGTTGTGGTTTAACCCCAGCTGGCAACTAAGACCCACACAGACTCTACTCACTCACCCGTGGTGGGATGGGGGAGAGAATCAGAAGGGTAGAAGTGAGAAAACTCATGGCTTGAGATAAAGACAGTTTCATAGGTAAAGTAAAAGCCACATGTGCAAGCAAAGCAAAATAAGGAATTTATGCACCACTTCACATCAGCAGGCTATCTGCAGGAAAGCAGGACTCCATCACATGTAATGGTTGCTTGGGAAGACAAAACACCGTCACTGTAAATGTCCCCCCGCTCCTTCCTTCTTCTTCCTTCAGCTTTATATGCCGAACATGATGTCATACGGTACGGAAAATCCCTTTGCTCAGTTGGGGTCAGCTGTCCCGGCTGTGTCCCCTCCTGACTTCTTGTGCACCCCCAGCCTGCTCACTGGTGGGGTGGGGTGAGGAGCAGTAAAGGGCATGACTCTGTGTAAGCACTGCTCAGCAGTAATGAAAACGTCCCTGAATTATCGACACCGTTACCAGCACAAGTCCAAACACAGCCCCAGCTACTATGAAGAAGATTAACTCTACCCAGCCAAAACCAGCACAGTGAAAATCTCTGGGAAAAGGAGGCCATTTTCTGAGAGACAGGCACAACAGAATCAACTGCAAAGTCATCTTTTGGACCAAAGATGCCATGCCTGCACCCTTGAGCATTTAGGGGGAGCAGGGTGTGAGACTGGCATTAATCAGCCCTCTTCTGATTTATTTCCAAAGTCATGAAGTCAGAGGAGGTGTCTGAGTAATTGAGTTCAAGCATATCAGTCCTTCACTGCTCTGAAGTAGATAGTTTAAACTTCAGCCATCTTGCTGTGTGGGAACCTATCAGGCACTATCTCAAAACAAACTCCTTTCCTCTGTGCTGCTTTGGTCAGTGGAAGCCCCACATGTCTCTTGGGAGTTTTTCAGAATTTGATCCAGGCCAATAAGGAAAACTGCACAGCGGCTATGTTCCCAGCTGGATAAATGTGCCTGTTCACTTTTGTGTAGGTCCCGAATTCACTGCAGATGTGTATTATGGATGTAATACCTTTATGGCCTGCATTTTTTCCCATCAGTCAAGCAAAGCATGTGGCTCTGAAAAAAATTATCCTAGATTTTACAGTTCCTTCTGTGATTCCTTGACACAAACTATGAGAGGAACTAAGCAGACCTTTTTGTATGTGAAGATCTTCTTCCCCTGTCCCATCTCTGTACTTATCTGGTCCTTAGTTCGGCCAGCTTCTGAGTGCCTGCTCTTCTGCTTCCTGCTCAGATTAATTTCAAGAGTTCAGACTTTTCCTTTTCAGCTGGTACTTGCTCCTTCCTGGAAGCTTCAGCTTTGTTTCATCTTGCAAAGCAGTGAGGGTTCACCTGACTCCTGGTCAAAGATGAGCTAGTTCCCTTTGCAACACGATACTCTCCTCTTAGTCCTCTCTGCCAGCCAGAGCATAAATCATGGACAGAAAGTTTGGGCTACTGACAGCTAGACCTATCAGAAGTCTTAAATGCTTAGAACTACTGCAGGCCTCCTTTCCCCACAGCAGAGTCTTCCAAATGTCCGGGGACAGGCCGTCATGTGACTTTGATCCATGTCAGGGATGGATTCCAGATGGACACTTCCCCAGTGTTGGCCTACAGGCACGTTTCACACAGCATTGATGGGGTGTTAACGATGCTAAAAGTTCAGCCAATCTTCTTAAACATGCTGGGTTGGGAATGGGGAGACCAGTTCTTTAATAAAAACCTGATGTAAGACAGGCACTTCTACCTGTAGTGCAGCCAGAGGAGGGACGTGAAGGTGCAGTACCTGTCCATTACCAACCCACTGAAGCAACAGTGGATCTCTGAATTTCACTAGGCTTTAGCTTGAGTCAGGGCCCAGGATGAAGCCATTTTTGGCAGGAAAGTGCTCACCATCTTGAATGGCCAAAGTTCCCATTTGGCATGCTGCCTGGCACAGTGGAGGAGCTGTGCTGAACTGGGTCGTGCCCTGTGTGACTGGTGCCTCTGGCAGCAGTGCCCTGTGTCCCCTCAGGGGAACAATCACGCTGGGCCATGGAGCTGTCTAGGGACAGAGGAGAAAATTGAAGCTTTTCAACCCCTACTAAATGAGTTGACTTCCACTTCCATTGTTTCTTTTAGTTATAGGGGCAACTGATACAGTGTCTGGTTAGCCATGATGTCTGTTGGTATATTTTCCCTCTCTTCTCCTTGAGGGTCCTGCATAATATTGAGCAGTGTTTGGTAGATGCTGGCCAGGGCCCAGCACAGCCAAGGAAGTTGTGCCTCTTTGGAGCAGTCACAGCATATTTTTTTTTTTTTTCAAACATCCTATCACTTCATCAGGGTCCTGCAGTTGTTTGGGAGTGAGGTTCCAGACCATTGATTGGTGCAGGACTCTTTAAGTGTGGTTATAGTGCAAATGCTGATGCTTTTTGATAGCACCGGAGTAGCAGAGTTACCTCTCTCCTGCCTAAGAAATACCAGGCCAGTCCCAATCTGCAGAGGCAGCAGAGTTCAGCCAACATAAGGCAGGGGCCTCGAACTCACAGCATCCTGATGCCAACACACACGCAACCAAAGCCCCCTGCAATAAGTGGTAAATGAGAGAAGGAGATGGCACGGATTCAAATTAATAAGATCCAGCGTAGCCTATAAGGCAGTTCTGGGGCTTGAGAAGCCAAGTGTGAAGGGCTCTGGCCCAAAGTTGAGAATATAGGGCTGGAAAGCACCATTTGGATGAGAGGCACCAATCCACTGGCAGTTCTGAGTAGCCAAAAAAAGGATATTTTGGACCATCCATCCAGTTCAGAGGCCACCTAGTCTGGAAACACGTCATACCTCTCTCTACAAGATCAAGGTATGTACATCATGAAACAAATTTAAATCTCTCTTGGAAAGCCATAGCAGCCCTGCCTTGTAACATGCTGCATTCGTCCTATGTTAACACCGAGAAACCGAGGCGTGATTGCATCGTTTCACATACAAAGGTAAGGAAGACCATCTTCTCCAGCTGAATTTCCTCCAGTGGAGCAGGAACAGCGCTGGGATGGGCAGTTGTAGCCCTTGGGTGGAGATGATGCATTCTAGGGCTGGAGCAGCGTGGATCTGAACTGTTCCTAGGACTGCCAAAATTGCGATAAAGAACCTATCGCTGTTCCATCCGGCCAGGACTGGGAGAGGCTGGGAACCGAGTCTGTAAGCAGGGCTCTGCACAACGCGCTTGGCTTTTGGGATGGATTGAAAGCCGCTCTGATTTAAGATGTCGTGTGGCTTCACACACACAGTCGGTAAAGCTCCCCTTCATTTTCCCAGTAGCCAAATGTGAATCGCATCTGGGGCTCAAAACACAGCTCAATACCAGCTGCTTTGAAGAAGGTTAACTCTCCCCCAGCCAAAACCAGCACACCTGTGCAGTTTTTAGAGGATGTCTTCTAGGTCTTGTGGTGAGGACAATCGATTCCCTGTTGGCCTTTGCATAACTAAAGACTTTTTTTTTTTTTCCCTGAAGTGAATGATCCTGGTCTGTTGAGTCTTTCCTTTTTATTACGGGCATTCTGTGCCTTTCATCGTATTTGTTACCTTTCTCTGTACCTTTGCAGTATTATTGTATTCTTGCTGTGATTGGATGGCCCCAGGAACGGGCAGAGCTGAAGGCATAGGCAAACTGTGTGTATACAGTGGCTTGACTGTTTCACTTTCTCTCACTTTAAGTCCTAAGAGTTCATTTAATTTTTCAAAGTCATTGTGCTACTTTTATTCATGGAAATACTTACAGTGACTAAGATCTTTTGGATGTTACATCCCAATTTATCTTATATCCTAAGGTTGTACCCTAGTTAGGAGGCAATTCTACACCTGTGTGTTTGGCATAATTTTGTTGAAATTTTTTTTGTGTCTTACTATGAATTCTTTTTTGGTATTTATTGGTCAGTTGCTCAACATTCTGGAATCCTTCTGTAAGTCTTTGCAGGAAGTTTTAATTTTCATTGTCCTGAAAAAATTTATATCATCTTACTACATTCACTAAAGTTTGCAGACTAATGCTCTGCATTCTTCTGTCCAAGGGTCTTACACTTACAATGAACCAGAGCGCCAGACAAGCCTATCAGTATCGTTACGATTGTTACACAGACAAGGAGTAACAAAGCCAACAATGTGCCTAGTATCACATAGGCAGCTTCAGACTTAGAGCTTAGATCTTTCCTCTCTGCCCAGTCCTTTTTGCACGCCTCCCTTATTTACTTATTAAATCTGGAACCGTTCTTTTGTATGACCATAGACTTAATAACTGGAAAGACAATTGTTTAGGAGGCTGAACTGGTGGATAGTAGTTGCACAGAAATTTAGAAACTTGGAACAGCAGTTCCATTCCCTAACTGCTTGGCCTCAGGCATACTGAGATTATGCATTAATGCTCAGTGCCGGCGCCCCTCGCCTCCACGGGTGCCACGGGCTGCTGTCTGCCTGCCCTGTTAGCTGATTTGGTGGTAGCGCCTATGACACTGAGACAGTGCAGCACTCCCCTGCTCTTTGCTAAATGTCAGGGGGAAGGAGGGAGGTGGGAGCAGGCAGAGGTCTAACTGGGGACTGCGGGACAGGGAGCAGGGCTCTCCTGCAAAGCCATGAGAGGAGGGAAAGGTGGGGGGGCTGGTGCTCTATGCAGGGCTTTGCCTGGTGGCTGTGGGGAACAGGTGCAGTCTGGCTTGGCAGCTCAGCTGCTTGTGTGCATTTGTGCGTGGCTGCTGGGTTCAGCAGAGGGAACGACATCTTCTGTCCAGCTCTCTGCCTGCGTGGGTACACGCGTGTACGGTTAAGGGTGTGCAAGTCCCTGTATGATCCCCAGTCTGAACTGAACCATTGTTTTCAAGCTGTATAACAGAAGAAAAACCCAGTTTCTGAGTTTCTTATTTGCACTGAGATTTTGCTTTCAGGCTTTCCTTAGCAATAACATTGCATAGAAACTTTTTTTCTGTTTTTATTTTCTAAGCAAAAGGGAGTGCAGACTCAGGTTGGGCCATGGTTCTTATGCTGTGGTATTTAGAAAGAACAGAAATGAGCAAGTGCTGAAAGTAACAAAGTAATTGTGGTGGAGGACCCTAAAGATGAGAAGCTTGCAAATGTAACGCAGGACATCCTAAGTCCCTGATCAAGAATCTGTAGACTATAACAAAGGATTTATGTTGCCTCTATGGACAGAAGATTCCGCAATCCAAGTTGCCTTAATGACTTAACAAAAGCAGAGGTATTCACAGAAAATGAAGCCTAGTTCCCACAGCTGGTGGAAGGGAGCCACTTTCTAGGCACAGGTGTTCTCAGGTTAGTTGTTGAAACAGTTTGATTCACCTTTTTCCTTTTTTAATTCACCCTTCTACCTTGCTTGTCTTTTCCCCCCTCTATGTTCTCTCTGCCTCTGACTGAAATTGTTTAGGGAGGGAAGGTTTTGCCACATCAGTGCTAAAATGCAGTTCTAGAAAGAGCGTTGTATGTTCACTTGAGTGTGCTAGAGGAAGCATGATTCTTTTAAATAGAATCAGCAATTCACTGGCGAAAAAGGCCCAACATCAAAAAACAAGTCAGCAACATAAAGTGCTAAGAGAAGGGCAAACGAGCAATGGGGGGGGGGGGGGGAAATGTCCAGTTCCACTGCTAACAGTGAAGGAAGGGTGTCCTATCTGCCTGTCGTTCTGTTGCAACAGAGAACAACATGGATCTTGATGAGACAGGCCCGCTCTTGAAGTGTGTGTTATTTTCCACTTGGAGTCCCTGTTATTTATGTCTAAAGTCACCCTGAGACCAGGCTTGAACGCTGCCTGTTCTGTGTTCCCTTTCAGGTTTCTTGTCTCTCTCCTGTCCATTGCTTGACAATCCAGTTGTGCACTAGCGTGTGTCACTGCAGCAAAATGCCTTCTCCACACGCTCCCTCCTTTTTGAACAGAGAAAGAAATACAAGGGCAATTACTTTTAACTCTAAAATGCTGCTTAACCCAGCAGCTGGGAGAATTGCTCACAGCACCTTTCTTTTAGCACTTCTATGGGCCATTACCCTGCCGGGATTAACAGCCTCTCGTTCCCTGCCATACGCACCTTACCCCATCACCTGCTTCTCTGGTACTTGTCTTTTCCCCAGGCACTAATGAAATTACCACCGAAACTGATTACAAGTAGGGGTGGAGCACTTTGACCAATGAACCCACACCTGTTCGCGTGGTTGACCTTTAATGATCCGGCTCTGTAGATGTGTGTAGTTTAATTTGTTTTTTTAAAACCCGCTCTGCGAGGGCCCTGCGGCACCATTCGCCGTTAGAGCCTGCCCCCTGCTGGAAGGTAGGGGCCATGGCAGCCCGCACAGCCGCTCCGTGGGGTTCGTGTGACACGGCACGGAAAGCGCAGATAACTAACACAAAAAACAAAAAAAGAGGTTGACTTAAAAACACGTTTTAAAATACTCACCCAACTGCAAAGGTAAAAACCCAGGATTTTTCTCCCTCCGCATCTGTGGGATTAGGCTTTACAGAATTGCAGGAGCCAGTGAGTTTTTTGTGCAGGGGTGTGTGTCCCTGCCTTTAATTGGGATTCCAGATATTGGAATCTGTTGGCAGGAAGTTTTAAAAAAAACTCGAGGTAGCAGCAATGCATTTCAGAATGTAGTTTGTTCCTAGATTTATGCCAGTTTGACATTTTCTCAATGGCATAGCATTTAAATAAAAACAAAGACAGTGTCAGGCTAGAAGGACTTTTCAAAACATGTATCTGATTTCTTGTGTAAGGAAAATAAATTCCATTTATGAAGGATTAGGCTGCTGTGGCTGCCATGTGGGCTGAATCCGGTTTCTGCTGGCCTGTCTGTGTCTTTTAAAATGACCCAGCTGGAGTGGGTATCACTGCCTGTGAGGTTAGATGATGTCGATGTGTAGATGACAACTACCCTGCAGAAGCAGGTATATCTGAAATGAAGTGTCCATCAAACAGGAAAAGGTGCACATGCTGTGGGACAGAAACCACGTTCACAGAATCACAGAATGGTCAGCACTGGAAGGGATCTCTGGAGATAGAGTCCAACCCCCTGCTAGAGCAGGTTCTCCTAGAGCAGGTTGCACAGAGTCACATCCAGGCAGGTTTTGAATGTTTCCAGAGACTCCACAGCCTCTCTGGGCAGCCTGTTCCACGGCTCTGTCTCCCTTGAAATAAAGAGTTTTTCCTCATGCTCAGATGGAACTTCCTGTGTGTGTTTGTGCCCGTTGCCCCTTGTCCTGTTGCTGGGCACCACTAAAAAGAGCTTGGCCCTGTCCTCCTGACACTCGCCTTTAAGATATTCGCATGCATTGGTAAGAGCAGTTCCTGGGGCATAAAGGCAGAGGAGGTACCAGGCTAGGTACCAGGCGGTCGGTAAAGAACTGAAAAATGGCACGTGGCTTTGGGAATGGAGGAAGCATATACAGCAGAGGCAGCTGTAGTGTCCCCAGATCCACGTTAGGGTCTGTAATGCCTTCGGTAACTCAAGTCCCTGGCCCTTGTGGGCACGCTCTGCGGAGCAAGCAGAGGTAGCCAGCAGATTCTGGCAGGTGTTGCCCTGGATTCTTGTTGCAGGACCATGAAAGATATTCTTGTAGAAAGTCTGTAGTAAGTTCCAGCAATTAGTGTCCTTGCTGGCTTTCTGGAAGGGGCCTTGATGCTAAGCATTTTTTTGGTTGGTTTTGTTTTTTCATAGTTCTGAAAAGTTTTAATAGGTAGTCCTTTTAGGCAACAAAGCTAATGCTTATACAGATAAATGAGCATGTATTATATGTTTATAGCTTATATAAGCTGTATTATATTCTTACAGCATGGTTAGCCTGCCGGTTGACTGACAAGCGCCAGACTAGAACCGATGTGTACTGAATGGTCTCAGAACCAGAGAGCCCAAGTCCACGTTCATCGGCAAGGTGGACGTCAGGCAGGGACAGCCGAGGGCAGCTGGTGCTCAGAGCTGGCCTCGCACAGAAGCCGGTGTCACCTTGTTTCAGGTTTTATTAAAACAGCGCTGAGGTTTACGTATGCCCTGGAGAGCCCTGCCGCTTTGATACCTGGTAGGGGAACAGTCGGTGGAACATCAAACAGGGTCTGCCCATGTAAACATTTGTTGAGAGTGTTAAGGTTCAGTTTCAAAATAGGGAAGTGGAAGCAGCATAGTTTTATAAATACTGCTTTGTTGTTAAAGACCAAAGACTTCCTGTTTTGGGATCTCAGGGCTGTTTCTATTTCCACCATAAATGGTGAGAGACAGACCATAAACCTAATGTTTACTTTCATGACTTCTGATGCTTTCTATGTGTGTTCAGACTGTTTTCAGGTGGCCATGTTGTTTTGCCCAAAACAGAATGGTAGTTGGAAAAAGAAGAGTAGTTTAATGCCAGCCTAATTATCAAAATTTTTTTCTTCATTGCTGTTAAAGAGACCATCATCACAGTACTGTATCCATTTGTCATAAATACTCTTTGTTACAAATCAACTGAGATTTTAATTTTAGTGCTTTCATTCATTTCTTCCTTACAGTCTTTATGGAATAGAGTATTTAACTGGTAGTTTTTCTCTTCAAAGCCCATGAATTAGCTGCCAAGTAATCTCCATCTAAAAAAATACTGCTCTGCAGTAATTCCTTGTACTTACAGCACTCACAATGGAAGGCTGAAGTGTAACTATTCGCTAACCACTTGTACAAGTTAATTGTACAACGTCATTTATTATGGATTTACTGATAGTAAAGTGAACTGAAAGATAGAAGCTTGAAAGTTGGGACAGAAATAAAAAGGCAAAATTTTAGGGACTGTTTTTATAACTAATCTAACTTTAAATTTAGAAATAAGGTGCACCAAAATTAGAGTGGGCTGGAAATCACAAGCACTAAGGAAATCCCGAGTGACCACTAAAACAGCCATGAAATGGAGTGGCAATTCCTTGATGCAGCCACAGAAGCTGTGGGTTCCCTCTCTTCACGGAAAAATAAGTTATTTTGTTATACTTTGCAAGAGAGTGAGCTACAAAGATCAGTTCTAAATGCATTTGGGGTCTGCAGAAACACTCTCATCTCATTTTAACAGTCCAGAAATGAACCTGCTAAATACAGGGTGGCTGTCTGAAGTGACCTCCTGAAGTCTTAAGAGCCCACGCACGCTCCTGCTCACAGCGGGCAGAATTCGCCCAGGCTGCTCAAGGACACACCAGCTGCCTCTTCGGCTCATCCCGGATGGGGATTCCACAGCCTCTCCTGAGCAAGCTGAAGCAGCACATCTGGTTGTATTTCAGTTATCCTGCGTGCAATCCTGCTGCAGGGGGAGGTTGCAAGACTGATAATGCCACTGAAATCTCCTGTTAAAGACTCACCTGCTGTATACAGAGAAATTTCCTCTGTAATAGACGAAGGTTTCATGATTAGAGTTGCTAATGTAAAGCAACTCCTGTGTGTGTGCCACCAGTTCTGCCAGGTTGCTTGCACCCGCCCCATTTGGCAGAATTTTAAATCTGCTTATATCGGCATTTACATTAGTGGCACCAAATTTCCTCTCACAACAGACGATTTAAATAGAAAGATTTTGCTTTGATTTCAGTTTTAAAGAGAAGTACTGTTGCAAAGTGAAACTTCATCTATTTTCATAAGCCCTATGACTCTGAAAGGAGCTTTAACAGGCAGCAGATAGGAGAGGCAGGCAGGCACCGGCTTAACTCAGGGAAGGCAGGAGTGCATGTCTTTAAAGTAAAGAAATAGTGAAGAGCCTTTAAATTAATTTCAGTTCCATTCATATCACCCAGAATCAACACCTCGTAGGGCAAGCCCTTCTTCACTGGTAATGCTAAAACTTAAGATCTTGAGTACAAACTTGAGAATACTCACAAGAATAAAACTCCAGCAATTGTTTCAGTAATTCAATAATTTATTCATCTAAAAAAGTGTGTAAAAGTATATAGCTCTCATCCACAAGGTATATATGAATGACATTTAAAATGGAGGTCTTTATTATTATTGTTTCTTTTTATCAAAGTCTTTTTTTTTTTTTAGTGTATTGTACCAGCGATATACTGTAGATTTAAAATGAACTTCACATTTTTTTTTTGTTTTCTTTCAAATTGTCGGCTATATATAAAAGAAGCTCACTGCAAAATGCTCAGAGAAAAAAAAAAAAAACAAAACCAAAAAGAAATTCAGAACTCCCCAGAAATGTACAGCTTTTACATTTAAAAAAGGTTCTGAAATATACATACAAGCATGCTGGACATTCCCCACCCCCTCCCTCTCCCTTTAGCTCAAACAACTGTAATAATAATTCTGATTTAGGCATGATTTTCCAAAGTTAGAAATAAAAAAAAAAAAAAAATAACTTTCTTCACTCTGTAGGAAAGCCAGGGCTTGTACATTTCAGATTAATTCAGTAAAAAACTCACAAGTAAAATAATGCATATTTAAGGGAAATACTATACAGAACTTTTCACACTGAAGTACATAAGATTTTTCTTTAAAATCTATTGCCATTCATTTATTTTGCACAAAAACGTATAAATATGTCACCAGCTTCTCTTAACTTAAAAAAATTAAATAAAACACCAGATGAAAACTACGCCTTGCTGCCCTTTTTTTATTTTTAATTTTTGCTTAGAACCAGGTTTCTGGGGAAGAAACGCCCCTGGATAAAAACGGCCCATTTAAAAACAATAAACAAAATAAAAATCCAAAGTTCAGATGAATCCTGGGAACAAATAACCCCCAAATGGTAAAAGATTACAAATGTCTACTTTACATTTTTTCCTCCCCAAGTTAAATTTTTTTATACAAGTTTACAATCTTCATCTTTTTATGCTCTTCAAAAGGCCTTGAGAATTTTCTTTTCTGATTAAGAAAAAATAGTACTGCAATATTTTTAAAGTCAATTTTACACTGTACACATTAGATACAAATGGTTTGATATCAGATTTTTTTTTTTTTTTTTAACCTATACATTGCAAAGAGGATACCCACATGGGAGGTTTGGTGCAGAGAATGAAATAATCCATTTACAGGTTACTTCTCTGACTTCACCTTCTCATTACACAAGCAATTCTTTTTTTTTTTAATTATTTTATATAATTTGTTTTAAATGTTACATTATCTCAAGAAAAATACTTTTTAAAATATTAGAATTTCATTTTTTTTAACCAGAACATGAAAGTCTTTTGGAAGAACTTTAAAATTTGTAGTTTTTTCTCCACAGATAGATAACTAGGTCACACAGCCTGATCAAAGTGCCCGACCCCTCATGTAAGGCAGTCCATGCCTGCTGCACAGTGCAACAACAAACATTAGAAAATGGAGTTTAAATATAAACCCCTTGAAGCCTGGAATGAAGGAGTCATAAAAATACTTCAATTAGCCATTAACCTTTAAAATGGCAATCATTTTACTAAACAAAGTAACTTTTCCACCACAGTGGTATAACTTCAAGTACTAATTTAATGATATAATTTTTAAAAATTATTTCTTTGAAATAATATTCCTATAGTCAGAAAAAATACACCAGATTTGTAACTGATTTAGTGTAAACAAAAACCATATTTTTGGATATGTACATGGACGAGTCTGCCCAGAATTAAAGGGCGACTTGGGTTTCAGTAAATAGTTTTCTAGCATCACTAAATTTACTGGAAATATATTTCAATCATAGCTCTACAATAGATTAATTTACCACTTTCCATCTGCCCTTACATTGGGCTTTAAAGTAATTTTCCTCCCTACCTCTCACTCACTCCTCTTCCATTAGGTAGTGTTATCCTTCATTAAACAGCGGCCACTTCTTGCTTTAACCAGGCTAAATGCAGGTGAGAATTCCTTAAAATACAAGTCTGTCCTTACCAGAACACGCTTCCCTTCCCTGCTTGGACTTTGATTGTTACTAGCTTCATTTTTGATTTCTAGGTCAGAAGAGTGAGAGGTATGTAGATAAATAACCCTACAGTGGAACGGAGCTGGATTTTTAAGATATTCTACTGTTCCTGGTCCTTTATAATTTAATCCCTCCCCTTCCCAAACCTAAAA
This sequence comes from Falco cherrug, assembly GCF_023634085.1. Classification (NCBI taxonomy): domain Eukaryota; kingdom Metazoa; phylum Chordata; class Aves; order Falconiformes; family Falconidae; genus Falco; species Falco cherrug. The sequence goes on from NC_073697.1 coordinate 92,401,397, forward strand.
ATAAATAAAGTATCTCCAGACCATTCATATCTACATGGACAGGTAACAAATGCATGCATTCATCCCAATCCACTCTGACAGGAACTCCAGGTAGACAGAAAACTCTAATATTTATACGAGTCTACAACTGTGTGGTTTTGTGGTTTTTTGTTTTGCCTTTTTCCTCCTGCAAAGTCCCAGTTTACGATGATCAAACAACGAAATAAGTTTTAGACAACCCAAACTGGTCACTACAATGTGTTTTTACTTGCAGGGCTGAAACTGCTCTTGGTTGTTTATCAGAGTTCCTAATGCAAAAAGATACTGTAGTCTTCCTTAAAAAAATAAAATATTAAAAAAAATAATCACACTGACCAGTAGTTCCTGGGCCACCAAACTAACACTGGCTTGAGGTTACTCTGTGTTCACTGTTCTTGGATGTTCCCAGATTTTGGACTGAAGCTGCCAGAGATGTTAATGGGTGGTTTAGTTCTGAACACTGCAGAATTCACATGTGCTTTTGGAGGAACAGAAGCACAGCACAGGACTGGTCTGAAGAGAAGCAAAATCGTGATCGTTGCAGATTGTGGCACGTTTCTCAGGTTGAGGGGAGAATAAGCCAGAAGAACAAGTGCTTTTCTATCTATTAAAGTATATTCATGATGGCATTGTACAACTGAGTGAGCACCACAAAGTGGACAGGAAGGCAGGAGCTGCGATCCTGGGTGGCAGGGTTACACGTAAGCCAGGACAGTGCATTGTACTGCTCCAAAACGAACCTGCAGAAGACAAATGCAGAGAGAAATGAAACTGGAATTGTTTACTCCTTTCCTTCTTGTCTCTTCTAGAAGATTTACTTAAACTTATCTCTAGTTTCTCCCGGAGATGCAATGTCACGAGGCCTGCCTGGCTGTACCAACGCTGGTGGTGTTGACACAGTGGGAAACTCACTGAAAAGGGGAGCAGGGGAAGCATGGATTTTTAGGTTTAGTACATCTGAACTTGAACCAAGCTACCTGAATGTAGGCCCTCCCCAGTGAGGGCGTACGGAATCACAGAGGTTCAAATACCCCCGTACTCAAAGACTTGAGTCTTGAACACCTCTAAGGACAGAGGTTCCGCAGCCTCTCTGGGCAACCTGTGACAGTACCTGAGCACACTTGTGCGATCCTGCATTGGGTTTGAAGTTCTCATGTTGTAACTTATGTCTGTTGTATCTTGACCTTTCCCCATGCACTGCATCACCCTTTTATGAGAAAATAAAAAGGCAGGAGTACACCAGGACAGCTGTGATAGCTCAGTCCTCAAGACGATGCAAATCCAGATCTTGTAGAATACATACACCACCAATTCCCTTAGATTAGATTAGTCCTCATGTCTCCTGCTGATCTCTCCAGGTTTCATGTATGTGTTTGTTCACTGGCTGTCCCACCCTGTATGCTGTCTCATAAACCAGATCTTTTTTTCCTTCCCCAGCAGCTGGGATGGAGGCAAACAGTGCTCTAGTTATCTTCAACAATATGATACACAAGTCTATATTAATTCAGGAAGAATGTCCTCTTTATATCCAATTCCTAAGATACTGGTATCAGGCGAGTACTTTTATCTCCTTCAGTTTAGTTTGGTGAGTAAAAGTAATCACTGGCACAGTCCAGATTAGACCACCAGGTAAACACAACAATCTTTAGAAGGTAAACCGAGGTGTCCACTTGGTGAGGCAACACTGTTTCTAAGTTTTCCTTACATACATAGTGTTGTACAGTCCTGTGGAAAACTGGTGAAGGAACCCTCAAAGTTCCACTCTTTGCTGCTGGAGGTAGCAGCTATAGTAAGAGTTGCCCACTGCTCTGAGACACACGAGTAGGGCATAGGAGAGTTACTAGCTGTTGACAAAACCAAGAAGTAATTTTGCCCGGCTGACAAGAAAACGTCTCTCTGAAATTTCAGAGCTTAGTCCCCAGAACCTCAGGGAGGAAACACAAAACCTAGAAGGCCTTACCTCAAGACATCTGATGTAGTTTTAGAGTCAAGGGGGTGAGGAACTCGCTGAGAATTTCTGGCAGGTAGAAGCTCATCTGACTGCGCTACAGAGATATGGTGATGTAATGAGGCCTGTGTAAAGGAAAAAAAGCACAAATTAGCTCTTCGTATAGGCAAGTACTTCTAAAGAGTCACAGTGAACAAATACATTCTGAATTGTTTCAGGGCAGCAAGAAGAGTTGGCAATTCTGTGTGGAACTCACCATGACCATGTTCCAAGTTCCGCAATAATTAAATTTTTTAATAAACTGACTTCTCTTTTTGACTGGAATCAAGGAACTTGAAAAAAGGATGCTGAATTCTGTAATGTTGGTCAGGGAAGAAGTGATGAGGGGGAATGCCTGGGATGTGTCAGTGGTTCTTTGTATTTCATTAACAAACTGTCCTGAGTCTTCAGACTCTCCCAGCAGGAGGCCCAGCACAGTGTGCCGCACTGAGCTGGGGTGTCTGACCAGAGCGCTGTGGGCAGCCCTCGTCCTGCTCTGCTGCGACGCCTTCCCAGTCTTACCCTTCTGCTGGAGCAAGGCTTGTGCATTAGTCTGTGCAGGAGTAGGGAAGGGATTTCATATTGATCCTGTGCCGGGAGTAGAGCAACCACGTAAGCCTTTCAAGTGGGTAGCCTAATACACCACACAGCCTGCCGAGGCAAAACCTCTAATTTATATTCCTCCAATTATGGCACGCACATTAGAGGTGAAATACTTTAGCTCAAAAATACTTAATCCAAATCAGACAAAGATGACTTGAATATGTACGCCTCACATGCCATACAAGTTTCCTAATTGCAGTGCTGTGCAGCATGAAGGAGACAGCATCCCCTGCTCACTGAATGGTGTACAAGTCACTGCATGAATTCAGCCCCTTGCTTTTATTAAAAATTGTCCAAACCAAAACAGCATGTTCCAAGTCAAATTAAACATTTAATTCAGCCTAGATCTGAGAGCGCAATTGTGTTGGGCTGGGGGGTGGTGGGGTAGGGAAGGGTGGCGGCTCCTTCTCTCTAGTACAAATCTAGTATAAGCTTATGGAAGGAATTCATGAAGTTGCCTGGAGCTCTACTGACTATGTTTTTACTGCTGGCACTGGAACAGTCTTTGGATTACTCATTCACAAAAAAAAGGTAGTTTTAACTTTAGCATAAAACTTCCTCTCTAGCTCCAAAACCATGGTGGTTAATTTTTCATATTATTTTGAGATCTCCATTCTGTTGGTTTAAGGAAGAGCAGATACTTCACGGAGATCGACCCATGAAGAGTGCAGTGTAAGGAGTAAGGTCCAGTGCTTTGCTGGTGGAGATGCTACACTGGACACAAAGCCTGCCAGGCTGACTGCAAGTTACTGTTACCAGTGGTCCTAAAATCGCTTTTGTTGCACGAGGAAAGAATTGAGAAACACTGAACACCTTTACTCTGATAATTGCCTGATAGACACGGATGAGGGAGTTGAGTTAAGAGTCTTGCAAAAATGTTTAGTGTTTGTTAATTAAAGCTGGGAATGGATGAAGTGAATGGTACTAACTTTACTGTTCCATACGTTGTCTGCTTAAATAGTTATGTGATGCTCGCCAAGGCAGATATTTCACCTTCTTTCCATGCTCACTAGCTCACATTGTTCTGATTCATTCAGATAAGCAGCTGCATGACACTCTACAGGGCTCAGTGACTCTCTAGTAGTTGAGCCAGTTCTGCTTATGTGTCACAGAAGCACTTGCAGTTCTAGAATGGAAAGTATCCGGTTCACTCTGACACTGCAGACTCTACTGTGCAACTAGGGGAACAGAAATGGATAGTAAATACTCTACCTGGAGGTGCTGCTCTCCTTTCTAACTTCTGATCTGTGTGTCATAACTGGAGTACAGCAGAACAGAAGGTATGTCCCTCCTGCCTTAGGCTGACTGAAAACGAAAACTGGGATGTTTCTGTAATAGCAGATCGAGCTGCGATGATTCTGTATTTAGAAGCTGCCGAACTATTCCATTTTCAGGTAAAGACCTTAGCAACACAGATTTAAGTTTCAATAGCCAGCTATCTTAAGCAAATTTAAACCTGAAATTGCATTTCTGTTTCCAGGATTGTCACAGTTGCAGTAACATGCAAAGCCAACGTTTTCAAAGAAAATTCACAGGCTATAAACAGAACAATTCTTCTCTTTCCCCTGTGAAAGGATACCACGACAGACCTTCAGGAAAAGGGGACACTGGTTTTGGGCCTGAGGACAGGACGACCAGAACCACTGCGGAAGGTTCTCAGCTTTGGCAGTTGATACAAAGTATCCGAGAGCAAGAGGCTGCTGCTTCAGCTCTTCCGGGGCTTCCCGGGAAAGGAGACGTTCCCCTTGGCTCTGAAAGAAGAGTTGAAAAGGCAGGTTTGTTGGTTTACGCCATTATGTCCCACTCCAATAACATTAACTTTGTTTACTCATTACTCAGTATTTTATCCAGTTCTGTCTTGTTCCTAATGAGCTATCCTTTAGTCACACACGAATCTTAAAGTTGTCTAATCCCTTCCTGTTTCCCCTGTCGTTGGGTTCTCCAGGCTTATATTCCAGAATCACTTTAGATTCCCAAACAGCAATGTTAACCTCCCCAATGGAACCCAGCATGTGTGGAATCTGATGCTGCAGAGTAACTCCGAGGTGCTGGGCTCAGGCTGTGAATCTGAACAGCTGCTTGTGCGCATGCAGACTGGTGTTGGATTTAAGTTTATGAAGCCTCATAGGCTTTTCCTACGCACAGCAAAACCAGCAGTTTGCACTGCAGATCCTTCTAACTTCAGCTAGCAAAAGCATGCATTAAATACTGGAATATGGAAGAACAGAGAGTACCTGCAACTTCCAAAGTTTGGCTGTTTGCTTTTTCAGTTACTCATTTAGTTACATTCAGAGCTTAGAAAAAAAATGCTACACTTGCTATTCCTTGCTGTGGGCACTTGGACACTACCCAGCATGCGAAGTGTGGGGAAAAGGAAACAGCTGTCTTACTTTTCAATTTATACCACTTACTTATTCATATGCTGTATTTTTGCAATATTAGATACTCATATACCTATATATGGACCAAAGAGTTAGAGAGGAGAGAGTTAAAATTTCATCAGACTGAGTCACCGCCTGTCAGCGTATATGTTTGTGATTTTATTTCTGTAGAGTGAAATGTAGATGAACCTTCCATACCCTGTCCGACCCGAGGCTGTTGGATAGGAGCACCTGGTGTGAGCTTGCTTACCTCATTCTCTGTGTGCCTGCATATATATGTATCCTATCTGTCACGAACCACAGTGCCAAACCTACCAGGGTTTCCTTGGGTATCGGCACGTGGGACTGCCATTCCATTCTAGAGTACATTCCTATTTTAAATGCATTTGGGTTTGCAAACACCTAGTTTGCTTTCAGTTTTATTTCACAGAGAAAGAACCCAAAAGATGCCTGTGAAGTATTTTGGCTTGTAACTTAACCCAGAAGAATGGGGACAGCAGTTCATTTAATCCATACACATCTTTTAAGTCAAAAGGTTTAAGAAAAAGATTCCACTTCACAGAAGCCAGCTTAATCACAAAGCCTTCACTGCTAGTCCTTCAAGCAGGCCTTTCTCCAATGGTAATATCTTGATCAGGAATCAAAGGAAGTTAAACACTCCATAAAGCTCGGAGAAGGCTGCAGCTCACCTGGCTGTGGGCACTCCGAAAGCCTAACAGCAAACTGGCTGCGGAGCGGTCAGGCCTTAAGCTGCTCAACTGCAGCAATCAATTATGGGTTGCATGGACGAAGGCTCGACCTTCCCCGACCCACAAGGTAATGATCACACGCTGTTGCTTTTTTAAAACCAAAAATTACACATCAATTACTAGGCCCTTGTTAATGGTTAAACTGAATTACTATGACAGGTTCATCTAGAAATGGTCTGCCCAGGTCTCCAAGCTCTGTGTTCATTAACCTTTCAGTGCTGTTCTGAAGCCACTTGGATGGAGTTCCATTGAAAGTAAGTTTTGCAAATGCATTTTGAGAAGTGGTACAGAATAGAGGTTGTTGAATGAACTAAGTAAGAGGGAGAAACTGTAATGAGTGATGAGTTGTGATTCATGGCTGGAGGGTTTAGTAACACAACTTAAAACCTTTAATTTGCCCACATACCAGTTTGAAATAACCAAGCAACAGTAATGTGCAATTACTTGGCCTTTGGAAGGTGGGTTGGGGTATTAACACAAGGTAAGGAGGTTGTGTACTGAGATCACAACATACAGTATTAGCATTCTGGTGGCCGACGCAGAAGGGGTTTTTCACTCCCAGGCTGTATTAAGCTGACCACTGAAGCATTTTGCAGCTGTTGCAAGGAAAATACAGGCAGGACTTTTTCCTTCCTGGTGATGAAACTAACACCTTTTAGTTAGTAATTTTCAGGGAATAGGAGTTCTTTTCCTAAGATCTTTTATTTACATTTAGAAGACTGCAGTCCTCTGTTACCAAGGCTGAGCAGCATCATTCACAGACATATATCTTAGCTGTACACGCATCTCTTCTCAGTACTCCATACTTCCTTTCATACCAGGTTTCTAGTTCTGCTTGAGACTGTTTGAAGCCACCAGTGATAGTAACAGATCCAGATCCAGTTACTGAAATTACTACAGATCAGTAAACCAGAACTTTTAAATGCATGGGGTTATCTGTCCCTTCCATAAAAGTTAGCCTGTTTTTTAAACAAAATATTGTACTATTTAGTAAAGAAGTAATACGCTACTGCTTTACATGCACTATTTCTACAATAAAACTTCTCCACAGGAAATTATGAAGCATCAAAGTTCTACATACTTGTGATGGAAACCATTTTAAGAGTACAACTAAGTCTCTTACACAATTAAATGTATGAGTAAAAGAGTTCCATCAAGCACGATCCAAATTATGCTAAAGCTGATTCAAAAAAATACCTTGAATTACCAAAAATAATTTGCATTTTAAGTAATCACTGGTGTTGGAACCAACTTTATAAAGCCACTTCAAACAAAAATACCTTAGAAACACTATGTGCTCTGGGCTAATTTTTACTAAGAAAACAACATCTGCATAAACATCCAGCACCTGCGGAGTTTTTAAGGGTAGGGTTTTATTATTAGGAGAATTATCTCCCTTCTTGCCTCCCCTAGAAATTCATGTGAACGGAGCTGTCGTATCTTCCTTTCTCTCAAAGACTTGTCACACTTTGTGCCAGGGACATTCCATATGATTTTCCAGAAAAAAATGGATGAGTACAGATTAAATTTATACCGGTTCATTAGGTGTGGCTTTACCACATAAAAATAAAGCTTTTCTGCTTTTCTCTCCTCGTCTCTTCCTCTCAATTATCTTGTACACTAACAATTAACCTGAGACTTAAATGGTTAAGGCAGAGGCATCTTCTATAACAGTATTTAACCAGCACCTTCAATTTTAACGTTAACTTCTGCTTGCTGTTATCTAATTATGTTTGAGAATCTACAGGAAAAAGAGATTTTATTGGAGGATTGAGGTCTTTTTTTGTGTTTTAAGTAGCATATCCCCTTGGAAGTGCTACAGCCTTACCCTACTATGCTGGAAGTGTGATCCCACTCCAATGCCAGATGGTGATCCAGGGGAAGGAACTGGGGAGGAATTTGGTGAAGAGTGAAGATTCCCCGTTATTAAAATTCTAATGTCATTGTCCATGTCATCTGGGAATGGGAGGTCAAACATGTCATCTGAAAAGGGAAAGGAAGACAATTAATTTCCAATGTGCTGTACTCATTTTTGTAATGTACTACCATTCCCTTTAATTTATTATCTTTTTTTTTAACATCTTGAGACAGATGAAAGGAGAGATAAACACTTCACTGTTTAATCCTTCTTAGTACCTTTGACTGCAACCGCACAGACTTGAAAGGAAGAGTTGGCAGACACCTATTAAAATCATGAATTTTAACGATGGTCACAGAATGAACAAAAATCCTGTCATACCAGCTTAATAAAAATCCAAATTGAACTTTCTAACAGAAAAAATGACACCTCTCTGCAGTCGGTCAGAGAAATCCATTAACAAAATACTTGAAGTACATTAAACAAACCTACATGTGTTACTCTCAGCAGGTGCTGCTCTTTGGGCTTCTACTGCTACACGCCAGCGCTTCGGCACATTTGCTCAAACTATTCTGGGAGCAGTCCTAGCGGCTTCAAGGAAATCGCTCCCAGAATCAATAAGGGCAGCAAGGCCTGCTCCACACTCACAGGCAATGTGCTTTCATGATTATTTCAAACACTGCACCAGGATTTCCTATAACACAGCTTTTAATATTTTACTTTCATCTCAGAAATTAAATACAGTTATATTATCATAACTTGCTATTTTAATTTGGCTTATGTTAATCTGTGGGAAAGGCGTAAAAAGATACAGTGAAAACATGTTTGCATTCTGTAAGAAGTATATTCCATTGCTCAGTCATTTGCAACACAGGTTATACCATGAATAATTTACATAATGGAAAGCTAAGATTATAAACACAGAGCAAAAAATTACAAGCATCACAATATGGTTTATAGGGTTTTTTCTCTTATCCAGATTTCTCAGCAGGCAAAGACATTTAAACAATATAATGGCGTTTAAGGTGTATTTTAGGGCACAAAGGGACAATGGGAGCTGTCTGAATTAACTGGATTAATTAGAATTGTAGCCAAATTATACTAAAACATGCAGAGCCCTAAGTAAGAGTCATGCATTTCTACATACTCCAATAAATAATTTCTCTTGAAAAAGAAGAATTTACTCCACATGAAAATGCAAAAGGACACATGTGTCTTGAACTAATTTCACTGGAAGTCCCAGTATTGAAATAAACAGGTGGTTGCTTTTCTTCATCTTCTGGAGAAACATTGCAAAAGCAATGAATTAAGTTTATTAACTTCTCTCCTACAACCTCAGTAAACAAAACAGAACTAATGTCATGCTCTGCTTGGCCTCCAGAACAGAAATGAGATGGCTAATAGCACAGAAAACAGTTTAATCATTAAGTAGAACCGAGTTAAGAAAATTAAATTTAACACCATTTTGGAAAACGCCAGTTCTTGTACCTCATTCTAATTAGCATCTGAAGCACTAAAGGGCAGGTTAACGCAGGTTAAATATTTGTCAGCACAGCGTTCAGTCAGGATTCTGGGGCCTTGAAAGGACAGCTGCTTAGGCATTAAGAGGGGTAACTTCCCTTCTGGGAGGCCCACTGAAATTCCAGGAGGCACAGATCAAAGCGGACTCTTTCTTGCAAGAGAGTGGGCTTTTCTTCGTCACTATACTTTCCTTTTCATAAAATACTTCTGTTGTAAATGTTTGTAGCTACTCTTGGTTTAAATAATTTTACAATCATTGATAAGTATTTACAGCAGAACAGTTAGGAAAATACTTACTTGATATGAAGTGTTAGTCAGAGTCTTGCTGCTGCAAACTATAGGGTTAGATATGCTTGAAAAAGCACACTGCTAACATGAAGAATTCTCAGGTTGGTCTATTTTGCTTACTTTACAAGAAGATTAAAATTCTAGAACAAGTACTTCCTTCCTCACCAGCTTTGTACACAACAGGGCATGAAGTGAAGCACTACTATAAAACACAAGTTAGCCTGATAAATCACAGCAACAAGAAAGAGCATTTTATAGCCTGTGCTATTTCGCATATTGATTAGTCCACATCGCTTCTGGAATAAATCAGCATGATTATCTGAGAACAGACTTCAGAAAACCCCCATAGTATGCCATCCTGTAACCATACAGTACAGCGGTGTTCTCTTTAAATTAGGTGGAATGGGTCCATGGGAGAACACTGCTCCACTCAGGTTTTTTCACTCGTGACTGGCACAGCTCTGCTTATGTGCTGAGCAGCCACTGAGTACTCGCAAATGTTTCACCTCTTACACCAGACGCGTGCTCACTTACCATTAGTAGGGCTGAACCCGTCCTCATTGGGGTAGTTTGCTGGTGCTACCTGGATAGTAGCAGAGGTTGGGAAAACCAGGATGTGTGTACAGGAGGCATCCTGAGGGGTATTCAGCTGAGATGACTGCAGATTCAGCGCAGTGCTCCGGCCAAACACTGATCCCATAGTGACAGCATCTTCCGGGACAGAAGCAATGGCAGAGACATTAATTTGCGTAATCTTCAAAATATACGTTCTGTGTTCAATTAATTTTTTGTGCATCTAAGCTGTGTTCGGAAGTGAATATGCGTGTTTAAAGGTTCTTACTGTAACAAGAATAAATTACTAGAAGAGCTTGAAATTAAGATCACAGGTTGTATAGACAATGTTTAGCTACGTGAATGCTCATACAATACCCTACCTTTCCTTTCATTCTGCTGCCCCTTAATCAAAGATTTACTTGTTAAATGAACAAATTAAATTTATTTTTGATGCACATATCTGTATAATTATGAAATATACTCCACTTTGATTGACATGAAAAAAAAGCATAACTTGCCATCTATTTTCTCACGTCACAAAATCTCTGCTTTGAAAATTATTCAACTTGATGAGTAATTTTCAAGCTTGTTTAATTCTGTTCTGTGTAGTAATTTTTATTTCTAAGCTTCAAAAACCAGAGCAGCTTGTAAGGATATGTCACCACATACATTAAAAAGTACATGCTTACGTAATACAACAAGTTAATAAAGGGAACCTCAAAATTTTAATTTTATTGCAACTTAACTCTGTGGACTGCTGCTTATAATAGAACTCTCTAAATAAGCATATGAAAAGGCAAGTATGTTTATCCTTGCTCCCATTTACACAGGCTCCTCCTTTTTCACACTGTAGACTCTCAAGTGTCTGCAGTCCTCCTTGCACAAGGGCATCTACATCGTCACATTCAGCTGATGAGAACCTGTCTACCTGAAAGCATGGCCTCCCCAAGGGAAAGGGGCAGCCCTCTGTCAGAACCTTTCCCCCCAGGACCCTCGCTCCCAACACAGCATCTCTTTGTGGTATGTTGGGGGATTCTGCTGGCTTACCCTGTTTTCTCCCACATTTAGCCCTACTAGTGAAGGTCTTATTGTTGGACCCAGAAGTCTCCCAAAATTAATGTGCTTAGGTGATAAGTATGATAAAAGGGTTTCTTTGGCATTTAAATATGTGGATAAAATTTACCTGGCATCACCACAAAGGACCCCTGTGGCTCCATGGCAACTAAGCAGGCACTAAGGATAGAAGGAGAGTCTGCCGATGAGATACCACACATGCGGCACACCTCCTTCAGTTGTTTGCTGATTGTCTGCAGGGAACATTCCCCAAGGAGGATACTCCAGTCTGAAATGAATAAACATGATGATAGAGCAGAACAGAGTCCTGAAATAGCCAGCACTTGCTTGAAAATAGCAAACTATTAATAACCCTTTGCACTTCTTAAACACTCTACTATTCTGGACCACCTCCCCATGTAAGTAAGGCGCATGGCTTGCAGAGTGGGTATCCAGGCAGTTATTCAGTGGTAGTTTGTTGGTGTTCCCATGAGCTAATTGCATTACTCTGACAAATCACTGAAGATGATGTGTTTCTTCAAGAATGAGTCTCTCACTCTACATGTAAGGTGGAGGAGGTACCTGGAATCTTTTTAAAGACTTTTAAAAGTGGGGTTTTTTTGTTTGTTTTGTGTTTTTTATTTTTTTTTGTACATATGAATCTTTTCCTGAAATGCACTGATCCCTTTTTCAAAAAGGACATCTGCTTTCATCTAACATGCTGCATTAATTGCAAAACTTGAAATGTAAGCAAAGAGAGATAAATTCACACACTTTGTTAGAATAAAATACACTAAACAAAGCAAATTTCAATGGAGGTGCAGATATCCATTCAAGAAACTCCATTTAGCCACTTAAATGACATTACGTGTCCAAACAGAGGAAGGGAGTTGATTAAATTCTTAGTCTGTTTTCCTGCCTTCATTCCATGTAGCCCCTGTGTGCGTGATGGGTAGCACGTTCCCCTACCAGGGCAGGCAACAGCTCTTCTCCCCTGCATGTGATATACAGGAGAAGGCATTTATATACCGCTTTTTTCCCCCCTAGAGTATTCCTTTGTGCTTTCAGACTGAACTGTTATGCATTGTGCACTGGTTTTAAGTATTTTTCCCATCTCATGAAATACAGAATCTCTTACAATAAGGTAACCAGAAGGATTCATGTCTCCTTCAGTTACTGATATAAAAGGACAAACGCTCATGAAATATCTTTATCCTCTCGTCTAATTTATCTTCATGTTCCAGCTGAGGAGATGGATGAAGAATCCCTCTCAGAATCCCATTTTCTTCCAGTTACCAAACAAAACCTGAATAGCAGCCACAGCCGTTAGAAACGGAAGATGCTGAATGCATCTTTGCATTGACGCATTGTCTTTGGATGAGTGAGAGGAATCACTGCTGAAGGGAAGCAAGGCTGGCCCTGCCTTTGCTTGGATTAAGGCACCTATAGCTGCAACGCTCAGAGCTCCTTTAAGCTGTTAGGAATGCTGAATCTGGGGAACTCTTCGCAGGTTGCAGAGTGTACCTTATTGCTGGTTAACACTGATTATCAGGTAGTTTTGTATATCACAAAAAAAAAAATAATAATTCTTTGTTCAGTAACTTTTTTTGCAATAATTGTTACATTTATGTTTAAGTTTAGGAATCAGAACTGAATCCTATTTTTATTTCTGTGACAGGGTAACTATTCTTCAGACCTTTTTCTAACATGTGACAAAACCCATGTCTTCCACTTGGAAGTGCACTTCGCAAATCGTGATTAATCTACACAACGTCTACCAGACAGGAGGGAGTAATGTCAAACCCATTGTACAAACAAACAGATTGTTTATGCAAACCAATACACAAATTCACCGCCAGGGTAGGATCATCGCCCTCAGCTCTAAGCCATTCAGCCTTGCACCCCAAGGCATTGAGAACACGGACAGTTCATACCTTTTAACTCCCCGTGGCCCAGGCGGCCGAGCCGCCCGATGACAACTCTCCAAGGCAGCGAAGTCATCTGCACAATACCAATGCACCATTCCCACAGCTTCTGCAGACCGATTTTACGTGCAGACAACTTGCTCCTCCTTGACCTGGAAGTTAAGGAAAGGGGGAGGGGAAGTAAGAAGACAACTGAGGACAATATTCAGATTTCTAGTCTACGTAATTGTTTCACTGCTTGCCCCTCTATAGGAGTTCTTACAGTTCTGTAGAGTGCCTAATTTACTTTTTACTAACACAGAGCAGAAAAAGTATGTGCGCTTTCAGTACTATTATTGCAGTGAATATGCTGAACAACACATCAGTTGTCCTGGAAGGTAAGATTTGTAGGCAGCATTTGTAGAACAAGTGTAACACAGTACTTTTTTTTCTTTGCAGTTTGTAAGTTACGTAAGTACCAACTGATATTCTCACTGTAACATTATCATGATCAGGTCATCATGAATTATGATCAGAAGGGATGCGCAAAAAACTGATGAGAGTGAGGGCTGACAACTACAGAGCTAGATACAAGGTAAAAAGTAGATGTTTCTACCTGTTTGGTAAATCAATATTAACTATGCAGGTTTCCAACAATTCACCATGAAGGTCAGTGCAGGATGCCAGAAGCCAACGCTGATCATGAGACAAACAATATCCAACAAAAAGGACATTGTATTTCTGACTGGCCTCTCCAAATGTTTCTCCCAGCTCTGTCTGTTTGTCTTTGATGGGTGCCAGTATGAAAGGAGGCGAGTATAGCTGGATTGGGCTGGGCCTCTGCAATAAAATTGACACAATCATCAGCAGATATGTCAAAAACTATTTAATGCAAGAAACACACAAACACAGACTGGCAGTGAGTATGGAAAAATAAGAGTGATACTAAGTACATTCAAGGCATTCATACTCAAGAGATATTGGGAAAAGGGTGTTTACAGACAATTCATTTCTGCTAGTTAAAACTAGTGCACTTCAAACTTTTATCTAAAGATTTTTTTTATATATATATATAGGGAAACTAAGGTATGAAAACAGTCTTTGGACAGGCTGATACCAGACTTTGAAACAGCAGGAGTTTAAACCTATTATTCTGTAAATCCCTCTGCTACAATTGATGCTGTCTGCTCACCTCCTTCCATTCACATACTGCCTACAGAACAGTGCACAGCATGATCTGATGCGAGGACCAAGAACTGCAACTCAGAAACTGCTCGGACAGACTCACTTCTGGTTTTCTATCTAGGCATTAGGTATAACATACTTTCTATGAACATCAGGTGTGATGTCAGAAATTCTTTAAGTCCTACAGCTCACAGTTTTATTTCAGAAATGCTTTGGTTTTTGAATCAGAACTGAACTAATTCACCAGATCTGCAGTACATGTGTTAGTGCTTCTCTCTAAGAGAATACCCCTCACCCCTCAGAAAACAAACGTGTAAAGGGTTGTAAGAAGTCAAGGCTGTTCAACACCATTTAACAATAAGGAGAAGCAAATTAGTATTGTAAATAATATATGTGTAGTCCTCCTGTAGAGCCTAACAGTCGTAAGTTATTAAATTCATCTTTTATTTAAAAAAAAAAAAAGTCATAAAATTGCAAGAGGCTGAGACCCGAAGTGTCTCTAGTCCAATCTTCCTGCTCAAATTGTCAATTACAGCAGGTTGCCCAGGACTCTGGGTATCTGCGTCATTGGACACAGAGATACTGGACATCGCCTCCAGCGACAGAGATGTGCAGCCTGCCTGGGCAACTAGTTCCAGTGTTCAGTCACCCCCACAGTAAAAAAGTTTTCTTGTGTTTTTCATTTAAACACAATTTCTTGTATTTCAGTTTGTGCCCGCTGCCTCTCATCCCATCACTGGATACTGCCAAGAAGAGCCTGGCTCCATCTTCCTCACTCCCTCCCATCAGGTATTTATACACAACTATCAGAGCCCTCCTGGCTGGACAGCTGCAGCTCTCTCGGTATCTCCTCAGTTATCAGATGCTCCCATCCCTTCATCATTTTTGTGGCCCTTTGCTGGATTTGCTCCAGCATGTCCATGTTCCTTGTACTGAGGAGTCCAGAACCAGCCACAGTATGTTCCAGGTGAGGTCTCACCAGTGCTGAGGAGAGGAGAATTATCACTCCCCTTGCTCTACCGTCAGCACCCCTCCTAACGCACCCTGTCTGCTCTCTCTCAAGAGAGGGCACGTGCTGGCTCACATTCATCTTGTCCAAACAGGACCTGCAGGTCATCTTCTGTAAAGCTGCTTGCCATATGGTCAGCCCTAAACCCATGTTTGCTTGTAACTCCTCTCTGAAGAAAAAACATGATGGGCCTGACCAGACACGTTCAATAATTTAGAAATGGTCAGGGTATTTTCTTATTTTTTCAGATGAAGTTTGGAAGTCTGCAGTGCAGACGAATAGCAAGCGCATGTGAAATGGAAAAAGTAGAGATCTGATTAATTAAGTACGCTGAATGCAAGCTGCTCATGAAAATATTTGCCCCATTTATGGTGTCTTGTAACTTCAGGAAATTAAACATGAAATGCAAAGTGCAAGTTAATCTCCTTAGAGGAAAAATAAGTTACGGTGTTTTGTCAGAGACATTAAGGGGTATCGTATTTCTGCTTATGTCACTTTCTAGAAGTGTACCACCCTGGCAAGAGAGCAGGAACATAATTAAAGGGAGGGAGATGCTTGCAGGGGTCTTACAAGTTTATTGCTCTTCCCCTTACACCTAAACAGCTTGAAGTATGACTGTTGTGACTTGCTGCAAAATCCACCCTGCTGAACCGATAGCTTTTTGAGGGAAGCATGAGGAGAGAATTTGAAGACGAGCCGCCTGGGGTGATACTGCTTTTAGAGGTTTTCAGTGAGAGCTTATGGTTTTATGTGAGTAATGGAATGTGGTGATAGGTTGGTTTTATGATGATTTTGAAACTACGTTTTTAAATCCTAACAAGCATGTCTTTATCCCAAGGTAAGTGTTTTAAGTGTTTAGTTGGTCCATTAAATCTAAATAAAACAGTCATTGTTATCTTTCAAAGAATGAAAAACCTTCGTGGAAAGTAGGATGGATTACTCTTCTTTTGAAATCCCTGAAATTCCAGAAACGGGGCTTGAATATTTACAGTTTGAAAAACAGATGAAAGATAAGCCCACTGAAAGAGGGGGATTTCTCCATTACCTCAGGGAATTACTATAGTATCTGTCATTAGGCACAGGAAGTGAATTCATATGTATGTATATATAAATAAAGGTTGGACATAAACATTTTCTTGTGGGAGTACTACAGACTAATACAACAAAATGTTTCAGAATCCCGAGCAACGGCACACGTTTTCTCCTCTTTCGCACTGATCTTTAACCTTTTAGTTTATGACTTAAGACCAGAAGCTTAAAATGTTTTGAAAGCAAGTAGTCTGACATTTTTCTTACAATTTTCTATTTAGTATTAGCTTACCCTTTCCCTTGATATTATCATAGTCTTCTGTACCTTGAAAAAATACTCCTAGAAGTATTTTCTCTACTATTTCTTTGATATTTGAGAGAAGCGGTTACAGTTTATTACCAGGCTGTCATTTTCTTGACACCAATACTAACCTCAGGATTTTTGAGGGTCATCTCAATGCTGGCAGCTGGCCCGAAGCCTGTGAGAGACTTGATGTGAATCTGCGTGGGCAGTGGCCTCCTGCACTGGCAGTACACTGAAAATGCCAAAGACTTCAAGTGCTGAATGTAGAAAACCTGTTCATCCTTCATTGTCTGCAGCATGTACTGGCAAGGCACAATCTGCATAATTCATATAAACAATAAAACATGATTGAAAGTCTTCAAAGTGCTGTTCATTAACACCAAACCAGGTTCGCACATTCATTAGCCCTTTAACAGCCATGACTCTGTACGTGGTATTCAGTTATGTGCATTACAGAATTTGTAGCTTCCTGTCAGGGCAGCTGCCCTTTTGCATGGATGGCTGCAACATGCAGCGACTCTGTTCCCTGACACAAAACCCCTGGTTTCATGACAATGATATATTTAAGGTTGCAAAATGCCTCAGAAAGCTGACACTCCTACCATCCAGGGTAACGGTGGAGCCTTCTTACAGGGCCACGATAACTGAACAGCACTATGCTACATCAGTAACAGCTCACAAACACACCTGACTAGAAACCAGGTGGGTTTTGCTTTCTGTGATACAAACACTGAATGAGTAACCCGATCAACTACACAAAAAGCACAGGTTATTTTCCCCAGTCAAGTCTTATTTTTCTGCAGTCTACTTTCTCATTCATACTGCAATTTGGGAAGGGCAGGTAATTAATTACATGTATAACATTTATCAAAGTATACCACAAGAAGCAACTACTAGTGACTTAAAAGCAATACCCTAAAACTGGGGAGCAGTTTTAATTTTTTTTAATCTTCAGTCCAAAACCAAACACCTGTATTCAAACACCTTTATTTTTTAAAAAATTGTTTTTCTGATCAACACCTACATTTGCAGGTAGCCTTTACTACTATATAATCGCAGTATTCTGAACTTTGTGTTTAGGCAGGTTTGGTTCCATAGTTTGTGGTTAGAATTAGGATTTGTTTGCTGGTCATGTGGCAATCAGCACTATGGTGTCATTCTTAAAGATTGTAGAGAGTAAAATGAAGATTCTACTATAATGATTTATGCGGTTGTTTCTCCTTTTCAATTTACAAATTTACTAAACTAAACAGTGGAAGCTCAGCAGTCTTATGTTGCTGTTCACTTTAATTTGTTTCAGAAAGTACTGCGAAGCAAGTCACTTAAATATACATGTTCAACCAGCAAGAAACAGAACTACAGTCTGATTTGCCTATGGGATGTGAGTTTGGTGGTTAACACCCATCTGCACAAGAACTTCCTTCAGAAGTAAACAAAGTGTGACAAAAATATTGTTTTCAGTTCAAATCCTTTCTAAAATCAGAATGAAATCCCTGTATACTCTTTTTATTTTTTTTACAGGTACTGTTGAGAAATACAATGTCCTACATGTGGCTGTGAAAACATCTTTTCTTTTGAACAGTGAGATCTTTGCAGCAGAAACTGTCAATACAAAATATTTCAGTTGTATCTAACACTGTAAGACCCAAGCAGATTCTTTTTTTTTCAGTATTATTAGTAATGAAGCTTACGTATCACAAGATATTTATACTCTATGGTTCTTATTTGAATGACTGGAACTTTGGTAGCATGTTCTACATACTAAATGCGACTGCATGTTTTTAAAAGACAACTTTATCCAAGAATTTCAGAAGCTGGGCTTTTCTACTTTAATATTCTTAATAAATATGTAAACATTTGGGTTTCATTTATTTTGGAATTATTGTATATTTGTGTATACTGTGGTACAGCTGCGAGAAAACTGTCCTGGTAACTATATTGTGTCAGCCTGTACTTAGAGAAAATTGTCTACTCTTTTGACTTAAACTGGCAAAATGCCACATATTTTGAGAAACAAATATAAGTGCCCAAAAAAGAAGCAGTACTTAGAAAGTGTTGGTAAGCCCGTTAGTCGTCTTATACAGACTAAGGTCCAATTTCAATATGCAATTTACATGTTCTTGTATTTGAGACACTGCGATATCAGTGGCTATTTTATTTTTAGTGTCTTCAGGTCTGAATCAATTAAACTACCTGTCAGCTTAAAAGGTGTGAATCTGATTTTCAGTTCATCACCAGAAATATTGCGGTGACAGTTACCCCCATCATTTCAGGGAACAATGAGATCAAGATTACAAAAAATGACTAATTTTTTCCACGCCCAATTTGAGACTATAATAACTTCCAATTTTTTTTTGTTTGGTTTTTTCCCCCCAATTTTAATTAAAATACTTTTAAGCCAAGTTGAGCATACATGAATAAGGTACACAGAAATCATGCTTCGTGCACGTGTTGCACACGTACATGCATGGCTTGCCATCTCTGGCCTCCCATTCCCCCACCCCACCCCCCCATTTGTTGAGCCTGAGCCACTGTGAAAGAGGAGGCATGGCAAAATGCAGGCAGCCTGGGCAATAGGCCAAGCTCTGCTTCTGACTACACAAATTCAATTCTTAAGTAATTCCATAGTAAGTATCTATTATTATATGTCAAGTTACATGGTAAATTATTTTTAAGCAGCAGATAATAACAATACAATAGTTAAATTATGCATTAAATGTCTGGTTTCACATACTTCTTTTGGATTAAACAGTATAAATCAAGAGAATATAAAACGCAAACAACTTGACATGCAAAGTAATCAAACGAGCAACTGGACATTTTTGGCAATGGCAACCCAAGCTGCAACTTAAATAACTGAAATCCCTCTTCGGGAAGCATCCAACATATGTGGTAGCTAGAACCATCCAACAGATTTGATGTGAGGATAATGTGGCTGCCTTAAATTAATTTCCTCATCAAAACAAAAGCAAGTGGTTTTGGTTTTTTTTTTAATATAAGGTACTGTCAACAAAATACTGTGTAAACATCATGTAATTTTATATATTATCTTGCATTTTTTTTCTTTTAGTATAGCATATCTATCAGAAGTATGTTGTGATAGTCTGAGTCTCCAGTGTGAAGATACAGAGGAAGGTAGAATTACCTGGAGAATGAAAGAATTCCTCATATTCTCAGGCAAGTTATCCAACATTTCTGTGTAGCATCTCATCAAACTTAACAGCCAGAAGTTGGTTGAGGCAGATTCTTCATCTGCAGTATAGGTAAAAGGATCCACCATGTAGATGACAACTGCTGGAGGATAGGCATTGCTGTCTGCAGACTCTGGTTCCGTGGGAATCCCTATTCTCTCCCTCTCTGTAACGCTGGAGACATACGCATTGTTAAATTCAGTTGCAACTGGTTTTTGTTAAATGTGTGCAAGGCTGAAGCAGAGGAGGAGAAGGGGAGTACGAAGTGATTCTTATGTCAAGAGGCAAAACTAAAAAAACTGACAACAGTGATTGAGGACAGATGACTTACAGCAGTTCTTAATCCAAAATACCTGTTATTAATTAGACATTAAAGATACTTACCAGAAGTCTAACATAATTTCATTTAATGAAGTCAGAATAGATTACGTCTGAAGAATATGGAAAAGTTGACTAATATTAGCTCTGTGAGTTTTCTTTTTTATGTATGTGCATGCCTGGGTTTTGGTGCTGTTTAAGGTTTTCTTTTGGGAGAGGTGGAAGGGGGAGAGAAGAAACCGAGAACTGAGGAAAAGTGCCAAAGTAATATTCATGGAGACTGAAGCCCTCTGTTTGATTACAGAAAAGGTTCCACTGGTAATGGAAGGAGCAACTGAACATTTTTTTGCTTGGTAAAACACTCCTCCATGCCTCGGCCATGAATAGAGGGCTCAACATCTGTAAGTGATAAAATGCCGCTCAGACTTACTTTGTCAGAAACCGCACTGCCGTTGATAAAATGGTATGTTGCATAGATCCAGTGAACAGATGTCTTAAGGATAACCCGAACTACAACAGGATGTGGGCTTTTCACTTAAGATACAGCAACTCCATAAGCATATATCACGACTATTAGCAATGTGCATTATTACAAGAGTAACGAAAAACATGTTCACTCATAAAGTTACTTAAATAAGATGTTAAAAAAACTTTTCCTAATTGTTATGTTTGATGATGATGACTATTTATAATGAAGTCTTCAAAAAGGTTGTACTGCTAAGATTTAACAGCAATATAATCCTGTTTCTGACCTCACAGTATACCTGCTTGCAAAACAACACTTGCAATGCAATCAAATTAGGAAAAAAACCTGTGTCTGTTACCGTTACAAGTGTGACGGAGCTGCCCACGTAAAACACATTTAGTGCCACGTGAGACACCCTGCAGTGCCTGACACAGGTGACACCGAGCTAGATGGCTCAGAGTCCATGAGACACGCTGTGTTTTTCTTGTACAGCAAATGCAGGCCAGGTGGGGTATCCTAAAGCATCTCAAACAGAACCACAACATCCATGTTCATACAGTTGAATCAAGCTTTGTTCCTTTGTAATGAAAAAGGGGAGGGGTGTTTTTTCCCTTTATCAGTAACTGCTATGAACAAGTAAAAACGGGCCCTGCTCCCGGTCAGTAGTACTGCATGTGTCAGAGGGGCCTCTCCTTTCAAGGATTTACATAAGGCTTGAAGGTTATGTGTTGTATGAGAGCAGGACAACAGTGGATTTAATTAGAAGTACTTTGAGTCATTTGAGCACTTCAGAAACTTACCCTTCCTGTCCTTCTTGTTGCTGTTGTGGTAAGTTCTGACCCAATTCTGTATCTCCTCCGGGGCCTGTGCTTCCTTGCGAGCGGTCTGCTGTGTTTCCCCCAGTGCTGGTGTTTTGCCCTGAACCAATGTTCCCACTAAACCCTGGAGTAGAGGTAGCGGTCATCTGGTTAACGCCAGGTGTTGCAGAAGATGCTGACAGCTGCGGCACAGAGGATCCCGAGGATGAGCTACTCCCCGCTGGAAGGCTAGTGGTCCCGCTGCTGGGTGTGGAGTTAAAAGAATTGCCTGTTGGTGGTGCCCCAGCGGCTGAAAGACATGTTGAATTTGAGGGTACAGGTCCAGTGTTCCCAGGTACTGTTTGTGTCTGGCTTGCTGGCGCTGGGGTTTGGTACTTAGGTGGTAGCAATAGGCTGCTGTCAAGCTGCAGAGTGGCTAAGTAAGGTGCTGAAATTGCATATAAAGAGGAAAGGAGATTAATAACTGTCTGTCAGATCAAAGTGAACTGCATTAACCATAAAGTCATACAATATTTTCTGCACTTTCGGAATATTCTTAAGAGTATACAAATGCTAAGTGACTATAATCTCCATTATAAATAGTTACTTTGGAATCCATTCTTCAGGGTTTCGGTTCTGACTGGTATGAATCAAATGTCCTCAAAAACAGGACTGACTTTGTGGAGCTTTGTGAACCGAAGTTGGTACTGACATGTCATTATCTCTGGCTAGATTGTGCTGCGATAACAGCTTTATATAGTGTTCAGCTTGGCAATCTCCTGCAGGTTCCCTTTGTTAGGCTGAAAATCTGAAAGTTCTTTTTACCTGAGCTACAACAACGGCAAACTTTAATATAGTTATTTCTCTTCAGTATCAGAAAGAGAGATATCACAGTGGTTATTTGTAAGTGATAAATGAATAATAATAAAAAAAGAGGAAATGAATATTCATTGTTTATTTACTCTCAGAGGTGGTAAGTCACCGTTAGCGGAAGATTCCAACGCTGCCTCTGCCAGATGCCTCAGGTGTGAACTGAACAGCCCAATTCATCAACTGGCTGTGCACATGCTACATATTTCTGCATGAAAGCCTGGGGTGTTTGTGTTAAGTAGTGTTGTAATAATTCCTTCCTCCAAGTCACATGGTAAATTAAAACTAAAAGCAGACTGAATGAGGCAGCAGACTCATTTGAGACAGATGAGTCCTAGCCTGTTCTAGCCTAGCCCCAAACTTTCTTCAACGGATGGGGCAAGTGTTCAGCAGCCTGTAGAACTGCCCAGGTCACTCTGATATGTTTGCTTAAGCTTTTTTTCCAAAACCAGATCACCACTCCTCAAAGTAAGCAGACAAATTGTCACGCCTTTTTCGGAGCAAAAGGAGTAAGCACTTTTCAAGAAACCACTTAAAAGTTCCTGACTATTTTTAAACAAAAAAATAGGTTGCATATTTCAGCTCAAGCATGGACCATTTACATGGCTGCTGTTCTGTGATCATGGTCTGTCATGCTCACCAGTGCTGTCTCAACAAATGTATTTCCAGTGACCTCTTGGATGGGCCTGTGCCTTGTGCTAAGATCCTGTTTCTCAGTCACATATACAATGCGTGTTATGTTGCCTCTGGATCCATTCTGGGATGGCAGAACCATGTCTCTCCCCAGATGAAATCTGGGGACAGCCATGTTGGATATCCGAGTCCAAGGACTCAGCCAGGCTCAGCCAGGACCAGTCTTCTGATACTACCCCAGCACACTCTATATTCTTCCATACTCTCAGTTTCTACACTCCTCCATGAAACCAGCACATCTGACATTCTGTTATAAAGGAACAAATACAGCAGACTGCCGTAACAAAACCAAAATGAAACAAAAAGACTAATCTTTTACAATGTGTCACTGTTTCAGGATGGAAGTCAGCCTACATGAGGTGCAGAGGAGACCATGCCTTCAGGATAATGTGGTTCCAAGTATCCACACCCTGTAGATTGAAGCCCCAGGCATCAAGAATACTGTTACTTCCTCTTTGTCACCTGTGTTAACTCGTTCTTCCTTTGCGAATTTTAGTGAACTTGCCTCTTAAATAAATAACCGTTCCACTTCCAGGCACCATGCACTTTGCCGTCACGCTGGTGTGATGTTACAGATCAGTAGCACATAAACCAGATCAATTTATACATTCAGTCTTGTGTGGAACATCTTTCAGACATACAAACATTGTAGACCAAACTGACTTTTATAAAAAATTAAGAATCAGCTTTTGAATCTCTGACATGATCACCAGACAACAAAACTTTCTCAAGTAGGCAATTTAACACAGAAGGGTTAAGAAATTAAGATAAAGCCTTTCTTATTGTTAAACAGATCATAATCTGTACTGTAAGAAACAGCCCTGTGTCCACCTACTGCAAATAATCTCTAAAATGCCTACAGAAAGCAGAAGAGCCTTACCAGCGCCATGGCAGACTTACCTAGGTGATGCCGGCAAACTTGCGCGTAAAGTTTGAGTCTGGAATGATTGTCGCACTCCTCAGTGCCCCAGGGCTGGTTAAACCATTCGCTCACGAGCTCATCCGTCAGTTTTTGTGCCACAGTCTTTCCCACCCGCATAATCCCATCACGTAACACTTTGCAGATTGGTTTGTGCTGGCCAAGTCTACACATCTGGTGAGGAAAGAAGAAATGCTTGTAACTAAATGCCAAGCACCTGAATAAGTTATGCAGACTGGTTTGTAGCGTAAACCCTTATTACCAGCACACATCTGGCGACTTAATAAATATAAAACCAAAAGGCTACATTTATCTGTTGCCTTGAATTGCACTTACAGCAAAACGAAGGTCACAAAGTATTCTTAGGTATTCAGGAGTACACAATGTGCACACTGAAAAAGGAAAGGGCTTTGTCTCCAGCCTAGCAATTACAAGAAAGCAACAGTTTCTTTAACCTGCTCTTTAGGTTTGGTTGGGCCTTCATGTGTTCAGTTGCAACTGTATTAATACTAGTGTTACATCCTCTGTAAAATGAGAGAACGCGTACTGGAAAAAGCAGATGGCAACTGATACCCCAATATGCACAGAGAATCACAGTGTATCAATTGGATGGTATTCTTGGACTCTGGAAGTGCAGAAAGTCCTCAAAATGCAAGAAATCCCTATTCAGATAATCACTACTTTAAAACCCATGGCTTTCTCCCAATGAACATGCAGTACAGCAGAAATGACACTTAAGAAGAAATAATTCAGCATGGTTCCTCTTTCCAACCTCGTATACAGCACTCAAGTCCCTGAAGAAAGTTTTGGCTCCATCGAGCAAGGCCTCATTTTCTGGACACACCACGATATAGGCGACATCCCGATGGCCTCCATATGGGTCTAGCAACAGCCTCTCCCAGAACGGCAAGGAGAACGGAGAGATTGTCAGGAAGTCCTTGTCATAACCCACTAGTAAAGTCGGGATTGGAAGAGGCTCAGGAGATTCCTCAGAGCCTTCAAAAAGAAAAAAAAGAAAGAAAAAAGTGTTAAAATAACTGGTTTAACTGCAGTGGGTTCTCTGATGTACCAGGAAGTGGGTTATTTTACAGGAATTTTGGAAATCGCTAATCCCTTGCCATGCTGAGTCTCCTAGAAGTTTGACCATAAGAGTGGAAACCTGTATCGAGGCTGTATCATGCCTGATAAACCATGTTCTCCCACACCCTTTTTCTTTGGAAAAAGGTATTTAATAAAGGAGAAGAAAGATTTATATTGTACTTAAGAAATGTCATATAATCAAAGTACAGTCAGCCAAAGGAGAGGGAGCTGATCCAAGCACCATTTAAACTTCCCTAGAAAGCTGCAATAAAACATCTTTCAGTATACTGTAAATACGCGTATTGCCCTTCCCAAGGCTTCATCTCATGGTTTTACTTTGTCATAACCATAACCACTTCTCAGGAGTTCCTGTTCAATCAGAAGTAATAACATGAATACATAAAATTTGATTTTATAGTTCCTCATCTACCTCCACCTGGTTGTGTAAAATTACTAAGTCAAATGGTCGGGCAAACTTATTCCCAGGTATACAATACTAAGCAAAGTTACCATAATTCTAAAAGTTGCCCCCTGCTCCTCTCCAGAGCGAGTGCTCTGGAGCACCTCCTCTCGCAGCTGGGCGGACTGCCGCCCCACGTAGCATGCTATCTCCCAGACTCATTAGCAGAAATATTGTAGGAAAAAATCAATTGAAAACATAGCAAGTAGTTTCTGCAGAACAGAATCCAACTTTTTAATAAAGTTAACGTTCAGTAAAAATTACTGAATCTATATCAAAGGCTCTGCTACTTACTATATGGCAATTTCAGTTTTATTCTCTGATAACAACTGGCAAACCCTAACTCTTTAGAAGTTACAAATGCTGTAGAAATTATTAGATGAGAAGTACTTCTCAGGAAGCACAATAGCTTTAGACAGGAACTGTGGTTACCACAAGTTGTCCCAGCCCGTAAGGAAAACAGCAATATATTAAATACCAACAGCAAGAAAATAAAGCAAAACTGGATGGAACTGTAGAGAAAAACCCACTAAACAAGACTGCGTCAGTTAAGACTGCAATAAACTGCAGGTGAGAAATACATATTTAAATGCCACTCCTTATTATGCAAATAGGCACACACAAAATCTGTTTGTTAATTTGTGTTTTCTAGAAGTGTCACAGTCAGGACATACTTAAATTTAAACTTCTTATTAAGACTATGGGAAACCTTAGAACAAGAAGCCTCTCTGTGGAGGAGGCATACCCACGGTGCATTGGTACCAGCTCAGGAAGCCCCTTCCCATTAGGATTTGGTTCAGTTTTAGCAGCTTCCTCTGTGTGTTATTTACGTACCAGCCAGCTTCAGTACAAGCCAAAAGCCAGCCTCAGACAGGGAGTCTCAGCCTCACCCGGCGTTTCTGCACTCCTTAAATATTCATCAATCTGGAAGGATGAAACCTGCACTATGGCATTCATACGTGCTTCAAATGCCTTTTAAAGCATTTTAAAACCATGTGAGGAGCAGACAGCCCCCCAGCCATATGAAGCACCCATTTGTTCCAATGTATTTCCAGAAGAAAGTGCACATTTCTAGAAAACTGCTTTCATTTTAACTGTTGGCATATACTGCAATATATGTACCATAGGTTCCTCGCCCTGCCATCTTATGGAATTGCTGCCAGGTGAGTGGTCCCTGCACATGCTGGATGTTCTCCCAAGTCCTTCCTGTTCGCTTCTTCTGGATGGCATCCTGCAGAAAGGGCTGCAGCGACAGCAGCATGCGCACCACGTCCTGGGAGGAGAGCATGCTGATATCCAATACTGCAAATGACAAAAGGGCATCAATCATTTTCAGTGAGGAACAGGAAGGATTATTTTTGAGGTGACAACATTTCTTTGTGTATTGTTCTTTTGCATTGCTCTTCACAATGCCCATGAAATTTCTACAGCTCTAATCAGCTTAATGGCATTGAATGTGGTACTTTATGAAAACACTGCTGAAACACAGCTGTCATCATAGTCCTTTTCACATACGTTTCACTGTTGTTGTCCAGCTCAGTTCATAAGAAGTCAAAGCATGTCCAGCTCAGTTCATAAGAAGTCAAAGCATCTTCAACATATAAACATGTAATATAGGTAATATTTGATTATAAAATCACTTTTTTTTTCTTTGCGACACTTTCATACAGCACATTTCTTTTCTACTGATTGCTTATACCCTTCTCCAAAAAAACAAGGGGCCATAATTCTGCCTTGCCCTCAATACCTGAATTTGTTTTGCATCAGATTTGTGAATCTCCATGGATTTTCACAATTATAGATCACAAAGTCTAAGGACAACTGGATTATTGGTACTTTAAATGTATTTTAAAATACATTTAAAATCAGAAATCTTTCATTAATCAGAAATCTACATTATTTCTAGAATATTTTTATGCATAACATTTCCCACATAAAGATTAAGCAGCTCACGATTGCTGAATTTCAAACAAATTTACAGAGGTCACAGAAAAATCAAAGAAAAAACCAGAACCTGTTCTGACCCATACCATTGCTGTGAGGCCAAGAGTGGACAGTGGCACTTCTTACTAGGGCTTCATCCACTTTTCCACCGGTGGGGTTGTCCACATACTGCCTGCCTTGCTCCAGGGCATTGAAGCATTCTATCCAGGAGTCGTTGCTGTCTGCCTGCAATCTGTCATAACTCCAGTTCATGCATGGGAGCGTCTGACGATTATTGGAGGACATATAATCCAGGCAGCTCAGAGATGTGAAAGGCTGTGTGTGCTGATTCTGGAGGAGGAGAAGGAGGCTCATGGGAGGTTCCTGGGTCCTTCTAGCTCCCTCTCCCATCTGAGAGATCAAGTTGCTTTGACATATCATCAGTCGTCTTTCTGCAGCTTGGCCAATGTCTGAGGTCTTGCCAAAAATATCCAGCTCATCCTCAATGAAGAGCCCGGAGTTGTAACCTAATTTGCGGTTCATGATAGCGCTAAAGCCACAAGTGCAACGGTACTGATCCTCATTAGATGAATCTGGGATGTATAAGCCGACATCTGCACCTTTAATATTCATATTACAGGCGCATATGCAACAACTGTCAAAGTTACGGTCTTTGAAGATGTTCAACACCGAGTCTGAAAGAATCAAGGTGACGTACAGGCTGTGGGCTTCTGGGATGGGCTGAACGGTGGCTGGCTCCACGGAATTAAGCGGTCGTGTTGTGGAAGGCGTAGAAGCAGGTGAACCTTGATCTGTGCTGTCATATTTTACAGATCCTTGACCGCTCGCAGTACCCCCACCTCTAGGAGTCCTTGGGGTCCTGGGTGTGCGTGGGGTAGGGACAGAGAAGCGGGGAGTTGCTGGTGACGGCAGAACTCCTGCTCCGCTGTTGCTGGCCGGAGCAGCACTATTTAGCGTCACTGGTGTATTCATCTGAGGAGTATTCATCTGAAGATAGTCTTGGTCAGCCAAACTCCCAACACTAGGCACATTGCTGTGAGAAAAATGAAAAAGAGAGTCAAATGCCATCACAAACTGGTCAGCTGTGAAGACCGATTTCGTCAAAACTTGTTTTTAAATACAAGGAGATGGTGAAAACTGAAAGGATTCATTGTAACTGTACTCAAGAAAGAACATGCGTTCTGCTCGTAACCTTCTACTCAGGTCTTTCATTGAAATTGCAATTCTCTTCATCAGCGCTGTTGTTTCTTATCGTTATAATAAAAAGCTATCATCTCAAGCACTTAGCCCTCTTAAAGATTATTCCTGTGGCCTAAAACACAAACGCTCTAGAGAAGAATCTCTAGATACCAAGTTAGGATTTTAGGATATTTTCAACTCTCTTAGGGAAAAAGAGGAAGAATTGTTGTTTTAAACAATTCCTCTGTAAAGAGATACACATTAGTGGGAATGAAAATAATATTTCAGAGGCATAAAAATCTTACCTTATTTTAGAAATCACCACTTTGAATAGCTGTTGGAAGTGATGCATGTGGCAGTTATATACAATATTGCCTCATGGGGGTATGCAGCTGGTAACAGTATATCAGATACTACAAATGCATGTGCTCATTTAGGATTATGCAGTCCACAGCACAATATGAAACACTGCATTACAAACTCTTAGTCCAGTACAGCCAAGAATCATGTTTTTGGGTCATCTCCTGTCACGACTGGTTTTTATTACTCTGTTTTTTCATTTTCTGCCAAATTCATGTGACCAAAGAACAGTTTGTACGTTACCACGAGTTCTATCTTCTCTTTAGAATGACTCATATCGAGAAACAGGTAACACAGGCCAATCAAAAGAATAAGATTTTTACTTAACTCTTTCCAAGTCGTTAAAAAGCTGCTCACTTTTCTTGAAATATGTTCATCACATATTATGGCAAGAAAAAAGTGTAAGAACTCATTACGTTTCTTAATAAAGGAGGGGAAACAGGGTTTATTTTGTGTAATTTAAAAGGAGTACTATTTTAATGCTCACATATCATTAGTGACTTGAAAAGAAAAACAGTGAGGACCTTATTCCTTAGAATCATTTTATTACCTTGAACTGATGTATGTCCATCTCAAAGGAAGAGTGGAAAAAAAAATGAACAAAGGTCTGAAGGAGTTCTGAATCTGAAGCATACTGAATGCCTCAGACTAATAAGAAAAGGTGACCTAGAAAACTTGATTGGCAATCACCACTCTGTCGGAAGCCTGCAGTAATAATCTTCACTCTAATTGGATTATATTGAAAATGAAAGGGTTTTTTTTCCCCCAACAAATACCTGAAATTAATAACCAGCTCAGGCCTGGTGAATCAGTTACTATTATGAAAAAACCTGAGAATTAAATTGCTCCCTAGGCACTATGAAGGGTTTACAATTTCTTTTCTGCAATTCTTTTGAGAACACTGAAGGATCCTTTGGAGCTGAAAAAGGACTGATTTAAAGGATTTACAGACTGATTTAAAGATACAGGCTACTTCCTCTAGAAATGAATGCAGTGCAGCAGGAGACCTTTGTACTATTACTATGCTTTTAAGAGGTTTTATTAATTTAATGGTGCAAATTTGTGACAGCTTTCAAAATCTCCAGCAATGAATTTCTTCCACAAACACTGTTAATTTCTGAGAACTGAGTAAGAAATACAAGCTTTTAAATTTAATAGCAGTGTTTGCTTACAGGTCACAGCATTCTCATACTCGGCATCTTTTCTTTTAGTATTTAGAAAAGGGAGGACAGCAGCTCCAGAAGTGACCCATTCAGGTTAAACCACAAGAACTCAGAAGAGCTAACGTGAGAAGAGCGCTGCCACAGGCCCACTAAAATTTTAAAAGCCCTCAGATGACAGACTGGTATCGTCAGGACCAGGAATGATCAGGCTGAAGCTCAAACTAAATACACACATACAAACAAGAGGGAAGCATAATGGTAGGCTGGAGAACTGGACACTGAAATGGAAGGACAGAGATGTGAGAGGTTAAGTGCGTTGATTTTATTCCCTAATACTTCTGTTTTATGTTTGAATCGCAGTATTTTCCTGTATCAGAAACTGTAGTTCATTTAAGTACCACATGTTCCTCTTCTTTTGAAAGCACAAAGAGTGCAGTGGACACATACTGTAACACCACCAATTTCCTAAAGCTGTTTGAAATTCCAGTGTTCCAACTATCAGAACTTTTTTGATCTGAAACAGTGACATATTTAAAAGGTTTAAAATACATTTGCAGGTTACTTTATGGTTCTGGTATGTAGTAAAAAGCACTGATAATACATACAAACACTTTAATTAATGAGCCATTTCAGGTATAGATATGACCAACTAGTTTCCTACAAGACTGTACTTACTTGTAGCCATCTCTAATGAAAGTGGCTGCAGGTGGCAAAGGAAGTTGTTCAATTTTAGGAGGAACAGCCCAAGAAGGCCTGAAAATGCAGGCATCGGGTATCTTCAGAGGTAGGAGGCACTGACTTGGTAGTATCTTCAGTGGAGCGAACACAGAGGAGCCCACAAAAGGTTGAAATGATGGAACCTTGTGCACGTACGAAAAATCCTGTAACATCCAAGTGACATTGCTTACAACAATACGGTAAGGTTGCTCTTTAGATATTTATTTTCATTAATTGTACTGTTTGAACCCTCTACAACTGCATTTTTTCCAATATTGGGTACATTTATTCATTCTACAAAATATTCAAGAGCAGTTCCATCAAGGAAACTCAGCTGAGGCTCCTTGTTATACTGAGATGCTATACAACTTCCATGTCAGTAGATCTCACCATTAGATTACCCTCATTTTAGACAAGCTATGTTTGAAAAGCGAGTACTGTACCATGAAATTGTCACACTGCCTAACTTTAAGCACCTAATTTAGGCACTTAAAAAGACTGATCTTTGCCAGGCTTCTCTACTGACAATAGAGAGAGAGGCTGAGTCACAGTGTGAAGAAACCTTAGGTGCTTTAAGTCAGCCTCTCTGAATAACCACCATGTTGGGGAATAATATAATACAAGTAATAGCAATGGACACTTTACACATGCCAAATATTAAGTATAAACATATCATTAAGTATAAATATATAAACAATCTAGTAAACATAATATTCAATATAAATATAAATGAAGACCAGTCAAACTGGACTTTCATTGACTGCCGTTTGTTTGCAGAGAATGACGACAAGAACTTCAGCCAGAGTTTCTAGGGCTATTCCAAGTTTCTTTCAGAAGAAAAGAGCTAGTCCTTTTGAGGCACTACTGCAAAGTAAAAGCCATTATTAAAATAGTAACAGTAATCTCTCTCAGAATTTCAGTATTTAACATCTCATTAGATCTTTGCATTTTTCCCTTGCACCTTGTAAAGCATTGAGAAATGAGAAATGTGTGGATTACTATCTTCAGCAGCTGAATACTCAGCACAAGAAATCTACTTACATGTTCTCAAAATGATTAGCGATGGGTTTAGGTGCTTGTTTCCCCCACTGGTGTGTATGAGCAGGTGTGACACTTAAAAGCAACTAAACCGTGCTGTTGGAAATGTTATCAGGCAGAATTGAAATATGTATTTTAATACTCCTAAAATGGTTGTGAGGGAGATTAAAATATCTTCTGTATCAATGACGCCCTAAAATCTGCTCCCACTCAAAAACTTTCAGCTCAACAAATTCCAATCCAGATCTTCTTTACAGACCCAACTTATCCTAGTCTTAGGCAAATCGTTTACTGCACAAACAGAAGAAACCCCCCCCACCAAGGTCTGTGGCAAAGCAAAGTCTTACAAACCTTCTAAGAAAACTTACTTCAAACTTCTATAATGGTATAAAAAGTGGTAGATACATAAACTGCATAAGGCAAACGGACAGGTGTACCTCAGCAAAGCCTCTAAAAAGAATCTTTTTCTCATCATGCCCTCAAGTTGTAAGTTGGGGAAGAAGGAAGAAGAGATCTTGCAATAACAAGGCAGACTTGCTAGATCCGCCCAGCTTTCCAGGCGGTTCACTGTCTTCACAGGGGCACACTGACAACTAACTCCCTTACACTTTTGCAAAGTCTCTCTCAACAGAATTGTCTATAAAAGCTCTCTGCCAGCTCAGCCCCTTCACAGGTGTCAGCTTAGCATGCAGCCCTGTGAGTGGTAACTCCGACTGACTAGACACACTTTATCATAACAGGGAGACACAACCCCTGAATGCAACAAGCTGTCTTACTTCCTCCCCTCCCAGGGGCAAAACCGAATGCTCTTACAGAGAAAGTCACCCTGCGGCTTGCCTGTGCTTTACTTTCAGTCTGCCTAAGGAATACTGTTACTGCCATGCAGGAAAATTTACTTATTCATAGCTAAATCATTTATACTAAGATAAATTTATATGTCAGTATTCTCATATTGATATATAGCCACTTCTTGTCCATGCAACTGCAAGTGCTGTATCTTTCCTTGTATAGCTCTCTCAGCAATGCAGATGCTTAAAAATAAGCCTTCAGTTAATTCCAGCACTGACAGGAACACCAAATGAGCAGGAAGGAGGTGGTGTTGGGGAGAAAAATGGCTGCTGAAAGACAAGGAACAGGCTGTGGCAGATTAGGGACAGGGTGGGCTTGCAGGAGAAGAATTAGTCTATAAAATCAAGGGCTGGGAACTACCAGGACGACAGAGTTATAGTACGTATCTCCCTTTTTATTACCTGCATACAAATGAGCTTGCTGCAGAACAAGGTGATTATTTCTACAAGGAATTGTGCATTTTTAAATAAAACACTCCCTCATGCTATATGCATGAAAATATGATAACGATAACTTCTGACAAAAGTGACAAAAATTGGCCCAAAAAGTTAAGTAATGCAGAGTAGACACAAGCAGGCAGAATGAGTTTATCCTAACTCTTAACCTGTGCTAAAGATGGAACGATGAAATACAAATCAATGTACACTAGGTGCTTATGTTAAGCCCTTTCATGTGATGCTATGGAAAAATGGATACATCTTGGTATGTAAAGTTGGGGAGGTGAGTACTAGTACCCAGCAGCAGAGTCCCCATTTTAAAATAGTTTTTTACTCAGATACACTACAGGACTCAATATAGGAGTAACTATGTGACATTACCTGACCTGTGTTATACAGAAAGTCAGATAAGAATGGTCCCATCTGGCCTTAAAACTTGTGAAGTAACATCAGCTGAAGAAGAAACAGAGCAAGTTCAACCCCTGGGCTTTCTCAGAGATTTTCAACCCTAACCAAAAAAGGCAACATTTCAGAGAGAAAAAGGCAGCCTTTCTACATGCACGATTTTATCCCAGCTGCATCCCCAGAGACTGGCAGCAAGGAGTGGCTATACATAAAAGGGCTACAGAGAAATTATCTGAAGAAATAAATCATTTAACAGCTATTTAGTCACAAGTATGATATTTTTTCATATATGCACATTCTTTCTGTTAGGCATAGGGCTCATTTCACATACAATATTGTTAGTTTCCTGAGAACACCCAAAAACATTACAAACATAAAATTACGAGAAGAAAAATACCTACAGTTAAAATAAAGGAAACAATTAAAAACCTCTTTTTACTAGAGAAAATTTTTTTCCCAGCTAAAGACTGGTAAGGTACTTTATATGGATCCAGTTCATATTTGTTAAAGTAGTCCTTTTCACACACTACATGTGACTTGTTTATAAAAATCAAATCATACATAGAGGAGGTAATAAAAATACCGCATCTTCGGCATGTTACCTTAATTTCTTCAGGTTTAGGGCTACCTAATCCATCTTCCACCTCCATTTTAAACTCAGCAAGCTGTGTTGGAACCATGTTGACCATAGGACTTTCCATCATTCCCAAGGCAGTCACAGTCTCTGAACTTATTCCATCTTTATAACTCATTACCGGGGAGAAGGCAGGGTGTTGTTCTAAAGAAGGTGGTGTTGGGAACATCCTTTGGAGATCTGCCACAGCTAAATGTGATGAAATAATGCACTGTTAATCATTAAAATACAAATTCTCAAGGAAATCCAATAAAACAGACGTGACTGACTCAACATGAGCTCTTATTTCATCAGTTAAAACCTAGCACAGATTCTACAGACTTACTAGAGTTCTGACACCAGTATAAATCTGGACAAAAAGTTAATTCCTGGGGATATTTTGCAAGTTTATTGTTCAGCAGAAACAACAAACTGGTAGGTGCCCAAATTCTATGTACAATTTTAACAACAAAATATTACATAATAGAAGAGATCAATCAACATTAATGCAAAGTTCACCCCAGCAGCTGTTCCTAAGGAGATACAGAGTAGTTCCTTCACTTTTTTAGAGCTGATAGGAAGCCCTAAAACAGGAGGCTTTTGGAATTACTGTGCACTTGGCTGCATTTTTTCCACTGACACAGAGTCATTGTAGTCTCATTTGGTCCATAGCGACGTAACTCCTGAAGAGAAGACAGGCTACTGTTGCTAACACAAACATAGGAAATTTTGCTTAAGAATCAGGCTGCCAGACATCCAAAAGTGACAAATGTCAGAGGAAGCCATAAAATTATAATTTCGCATCATTAGCCATTAAGCCAGAAAAATTCCTAAATTACTTCTCAGTAAATGAATGTAATATAATCATCCATCATATATTTTTCTTCTTTAACCAAAACAAACATACAAAAAAACCCAAAAGAAATGCTTTATGAAGTGTAATGTAGTCAAATAAAAATCAAAACAGTCTTGCATTTCCACCCAGCTACATTCTCTTTCCTTCCAGGTACCAGCTTCCATATTTATTTTGCTTAAAATTCAGAATATATGCTATCTTTTCCTGACTTGAATTAGGTTTCTCTTCTTAAATACTTTTTCTGACAGACTAAATGCCTAATTCCATCTCCATTCCTACACATACATCCAACCCAAGTTGATAGGACATGAGGACATACTTGTACTCAATAATGTTTGCAGCCTGAAGATTATGGAAAACTCATAAATAAATACAGATGAATTTCGGACTGGTAAACACTGCATTGTGGAACTCCAAATGGGTGAAACATAGTACTAGTCTCAAAAACTAATTGAAAAAGAAATAAGTGATGGAATTAAAATTGTATTTAGTATACAAATACACACACTAACAGTACATTTTTGTAGGATGCTGCAACCTCAAGCTGTATCTCCTGTCTGCCTTAACAGAATTGTGCAGAGATGAGACAGCCAGTCTATTTATTTCTTTAGACAAAGTGAAACAACTCAAATAGGTGAAGTCCTCTCAAAATGGAGTTCTGCTGGTAATAACAGTCAAAACTCAACCCAAATTCTTTCACAACCCGGAGCAGTAAAATAATGGGCTATGAATTATTCCCACTCAGTTCTTTCTCTGCCCCCTACCTTAGCCTCTGAATTTGTAAGGGCTTACTCTTGTCCTGATACAGAATAAATTAATGTTGAAAACAGGTTCAGTAGAATGGAAAAAACTGTTTTCAACCCAATGCTAGTATGAAATATAATCTTCAGGATGTCAGCTGGATTAGCCACTGCCTCTGTTTTTCAACAAAGAGAAGTGCACTTTAGAAACTGGAGAAAGGGGGACAGGAAGGAAGGTTAAAATGAAATGCGGTCAGTAGGAATTTATGATGATGTACAAGGCATTTCAGTTCCCTGCAGGTACTGTTATGCCTCAACAGCTGGCGTCAAGGGGACAGCTACAAAACAGAAGTGTTTCTATTTAACTTATTTCGTACAGCTCTATAGTAGATCATTTTCTCACACTCAAGCTCACTCCAGTTAGCAAAATTCTGCAGTGCAGATTCATAAAAAAGTTTAATTACAAAAAATCCCCCAACCCTACAGCAACAGGCTAACTATCATTATTCATTTTCATGTGTGTCATGCTTGAAAAAGCTTTGCATATTTTAAAAAGCTATGGATCAACTAAACCTGTCAAAATCCAATCTCTGTATACTTCAGACTTCTACATTTGAGTAAATCAGCACAGCTTTTATGGGTCCATAAAGCTCTGACTCATCTCCTTCAGACTGTTTTTTTTCTTCTCCTCAATTTGTTCTCATTACCAGCTGAAGTTAATGAGAAGGCATTAAAGGATGATTTGTAGAGAGATTTGATTTCTGCTTATAGCGGCCACAAAAATCAAACATTCTTCCTCCTCACCACTAAGTAATTTGTAATTCGTAATTTGGTTGGTTGGTGTTATACCAAAAATTCTCACCTTTCTGCTCACATGTACATATACACATTTCTCTTTCATGTCAAAAGAAATGCCACCTATATAAACAGAATCACAGAATCATTTAGGTTGGAAAAGATCTCTGAGATCATCTAGTCCAACTGCTAACCCAGCAGTGCCAAGGCTACCACTAAACCATGTCCCCAGGTGCCACATCTACACATCTTTTAAATACCTTCAGGGATGGGGACTCCACCACCTCTCCCTGGGCAGCCTGTTCCAATGCTTGACAACCCTTTGAAGAAGGTGAAGAAATTTTTCCTAATACCCAATCTAAACCTCCCCTGGTGTAACTTGAGGCCATTTCGTCCTATTGCTGCAACACCTCACTACAACCACCTTTCAGGTGCAAGGAATGCAAGAAAGCCCAAACACCTCAGAAAGTACAAGTTCTCTATCCCAATAGTTGCTGGCAACTTCTGTTGGCAAGTCAGTACAAAAAAGCCCTGTTGTTTTAACATGTGTTTCAAACATTTCCAGTACTAAATGTAATTTCTAAGTTCCCTGCACTCCTATACCCTTCCTCGTACATGTGTAGTGCCTGCACAAGCTTAATTTCTACCATAACCATCTATCTGTAAAGGGTCTACAATGTGTCTTCAGTTAGAACCTAGTTCTTTGGTTTTATTCATGCATGTCCACATCTAGATTACATCATAAAGGTGATTTTAGTCTGAATTTGTCGAATGCCAAACGCAATTTTCTTCCAAGACAGGTTGCACTATAATGGTCAATTGATACATCACAGCTTTAAACTCTTCAAATTCTTTAAAAAGAAGAATGATTTATAATTAAAGAGGGATATGACAATGATGTGACTGAGATTAAATACTGAATTGAGAATAGAGGGGATAGCTTCTAAATGAAGATTTGTAACAAAACCCTCCCATACTTCCAATCTAAGACAATAATGTCAAAGGAAGAGCATCTCAAATCTCAGCAGGCACATTAAAAATATGTCTATATTACCATCCACTGTTTTCATTAAAAACTGCTTATCCTCTTTCGATATTGGCACCTGTTAATTACCAAACAAAATGAGCACACTACCTCTTAGTCCTGAAAAAGTGACATTAGAAGCCTCCTACGAAAAGGCAGTATGGATTTTAACTGTCAGCGAAGCAGTAATCAGTTGTCGTTACTTACTTGGTGGGTAAGGTACTGCTGTTCTACCATCCTTCCCTACAGGGCGTTCCTCAGACCCTACTGCGGGCATTTTTGATGACCGAAGAGCTGGTGATACAGCCTTAAAGCAGAAGAATCACATACCATATTAAAAAATTATACAAAATACTAGAACTCACAAGCTATTAAAAATTCTAAAACTCTCTGAATGAGATTTCACAAGAACGAAATAAGTGTACTTTTCTACTCTCCCATACACTCCCTCCAAGGAGCCTGGGTTCTTTCTTGTCTCTTCCAACACTAAAACAAAAGAGAACAAAGTCTCTGAGGTATTTTTGCCTGTCTATACCCCACCCCAGATACGTACATATAAACATATATATCTCTATACACACAAATTATATTGAAAATGTTATCACAAACACCAAGCTTGAAATTATTGTGACTACTCTACTTGCTTCCACATTTGGACTACTCTAAGACAATAATGAGAATATGACACAGAGTAGGAATGCCATAAGCGGACTACCACAGGCGACAGCTCAACACATGCAAGTTTTAAAACAGGAAGAATATTAGGTCTGTCCAGGCCAACTTGAGAGAAAAAGGTTGGGATTTTTATTTTGACAGAACAGTCCTGTAGTAGATTTACACATTAACTGCAACATCTTAAGTGTAGTTTGCGTGGAACCACAGAACTGGCAGAAGTGGTATATAAACTGGTGTACTTGAAAAGTACTGCCAAGAACCAGACATCAGACTTTCAAATCCTATTATCTCCTATCAGCCAGTTCAGGATCATTATGGCTATACTAGATTAAGCTTAAAAATATTAATTATTTAAATCTTTGCCTTTCCTTGTGTCTTATTTTTCCTGATAACTGATGTAAATCTGCTCTTCCTAATATTCAGCAATTCTTCCTCTTTGCACTAAAATAAACTGCTTGTAGGAATAGAAAGAAACATGTTTCTGAGAATTACTGAAATTCAGTAAGGTTGAATTTATTTTAATTTGGGCAGTTTCTCAGACAAGGTAAACCAAGAAATCACCAGTTAATGAAACTAGGATCTCTTCCTTAACTTTCAAATAAACACAAAATACTGAGACAAAAACTGAGGACACAAAACTAGATGTAATGAATTTTTTTACCCACGGAAGTATTCTTATAGCCTGTCTATGCAATGACTGAGTCAGTGACTTAGTTCTACACAGGTGCCCCTCATGACCGAACAACTGCCAGATAACACAAGCTTTGATGTTACCTGAACGATCTCCTGATATTCCTGAATTATACACAGTGACGATTTCTCTCTTTGATCAATCTTCTGAAAGGATACCTCTCTTTGCTAGCAGTTCTTCCCAGTAAAATCCAAGCCTGCCTACTTGGAAACTGCCTCTCCTATCTATTAGGGAGAATCACTCACCACTAGGATTCCATCCTCCTCCTCCTCTTTCTTGGCAAAGATTTAAGTCTACAGAACACTCAGTCCTACAAAGACTTACACCAAGCTCATCTTCATCTGAATTATCAAAGATATTATCTAGATCATGAAGAGATGGAGCCAGATCTGTTACTTGTGTCAGGCTACCAGAGCCTACTCGGCCTGCAGCATTGTCTTGCCGGGTATCTATCAAAAAGAAAAGGAAAAACACAGGAAAAAAAAAAAGCAAAGTTAAAAAACACAAAATTGCATTTTTTCAGTTTTATTTCTCACTCTCAACAGGGGAGAAACAAGAATCACTGAGGCCCTTTTTCTATGATGTAGTCTAGAAATAACCTTGCAGTCAAGTTCTAAGCAAGCACCGAAGGTCAATCAGGAAAGAATCAAGGGTAGCTAATGCTCAACTTGAATATTCTAAAACAAATGTAGTAATTATGTTATTATAAAAAGGACAAGCAGAATCAAGTTCTTTCCATCTCAGGAGCTGTCTATAGCTGTCACCTTACAGTAAAATGTTCAGTATGTGATTTTCTCCTTTCAGATTTTATTGTATAGCTTTGAGTGGTTTTGCTTTGCAGGGCAAATTAAAGAGCTTTCACTCACCAGTCTTAGGACCAGAACTGAAAATAGACATGGCATCTTTTCCGTCAGGAACTGGTGTAGAATGACCTGTTGTCGGTATTTCCTTGGTACCAATTCCATCTTCTGACTATACAAAAAAATCCAAGAGTTTTTAACGGATATTAATTTAAGCTACCTAATAACAATTGTTTTCCTCTGTTAAGCCAAACTCAGGGCTCTGGGTTAAATGCTTTGAGAAGTAAAACAAAGATTTAAGAAGGGAAAAAACACAGGTGTCTGCTGTTTATCTACATAACAGGAAAATCAGAAACATTATGTATAATTTACAAAGGATTATGTATATATATCAGTTCACTTTGATAGCCAGTACAGATAATTGCCACCTCAATTTCTCCAGAAAACACATCATCTATGATTTTAAGCATGGTGCTACCTGCACAAGAACAAATAAGTGAGTAGTCACACAATAAAAACAGCTGCGTAATGGATAAGGTACATGAGAAGTATCATGCATGCAGGGCAGGTGACCAAAGAGTGGTGATTAAATTGTTTTCTGTCACATATGGAAGAGCACCTTCTAAGGAAATGCTCAAATCAATACAGAGCCCCTGCCACAAATCCTCTCAGCAGAAGGCTACATTAATTTTGCCCAAGGGAACTAAAATAAACTTGGGCTGGAGAGATCTAAGTTTTGCAGCGAGGTGATATATCAAGCTGAAGCAAGCAAGGAAACAAAAAAAAAAAAAAAAAGCCCAGCAAATTCTTTCATCTCTACAAGTGACTAAAAGGCTCAAAATACTTTATTTCTTAGCTTAAATCTGGAACTTGCTGCTGGTCAAGTTGAATATATATAAATAGGAGGCATTCCTTGCCACAGAAGTGTTTTCATATACAAACAGGTTCAGAGGGATGACAGCAACTACCGGTTCAGAAATACCGCAGTGAAATGAAGATTTTTCCTGTGAGCCAGTGCAGGAAAGAAATACATCTCCCTCCAATTTTGATCTGTGGAATAGGCTTTCTGTCTCCCTGAAAGCTGTAGAGCAAATACTGTGCTACATACTTGAAGTCCAACAGGAATGTCAGTGATAAAGACTCTGGATTTACATGTTACCTTGTTCTTTTTCAAAGGATCTTTCTCAGTCCCCAGTTTGCATTTTTTATTGCCAGTGAAGCTGTACTTTATGTCACCATCTTCAAAAGTGTAAGGATCACTAGCATCTCCCCAGCCTTCTCCAGGTTGTTGTATTAGAGGCAAGGGGTCAAGATAGTTCAGTGTCTGCACTGGTTTCTGCTCTTCCAAAATTTTAAACCGTTTATTAGGTTGTGCTAAGAGCCTGAAAGTAAAAATAAAAAAAGCAAAGCCATCGTGAAACAAAACAAAAACATACCTTTTACAGTAAAGAAAAGTAACAGCTCTCAAGATTTGTAGCTGTCACACACAAATACAGCCCATGCCTCACTCTATCCTCCTCGATCTAGCAGGAATATTTATTTCCTCAATTAAAGGATGCATTTGCCTACATTTAATATTAAACATCTTACTGTATTAAGAACTACATTGGGACAATGAATAAAGAATCTTGTCACTGGATAATTCAGAACACTTTGAAGTACACATAACCTTTTCAACCTAGCAAACTTCATTGTAATTACCAAAATCATTGTTGTTATAACTCAAAAATTCTTCCTCAATTAATTTTAGCTTACACATTTTCATTCATTACTCTCTTCAGTACAGCTTTTCTGTGCATTGTCAGAATGCAAAAGTAATTTTTAGGCCAGGATAAAATGAATTCAAATTCTTATGCTAAATTTAAAAATAATTAACTAACTATCTTTGCATAAAAGAAAATCTGTTTAAAAAAAAATAAAAAGACAGAGCTGAAAAATCCTTAACGTTTAGGTAGTTCATATTCTTTACTAAGGAAGACGC
Organism: Falco cherrug; assembly: GCF_023634085.1. Classification (NCBI taxonomy): domain Eukaryota; kingdom Metazoa; phylum Chordata; class Aves; order Falconiformes; family Falconidae; genus Falco; species Falco cherrug. Next base: position 92,442,902 of record NC_073697.1, read on the forward strand.
TGCACGTTAACCCTAATTTTTCTAAAGTAACATTTACAAGGGATTAGCGTATGCCCTTTTCTGTGTGCAGACCAGAAAAACTGTCAGGGTTTTCAGTTTCAATCCTACAGAGACTGAAGTTAATAGTAAAGCTCCTATCGGTTTCAAAGATCTGATAGTAGGTTTACAAAAAAAGCAGTGTTTTTCCATAATATAGTGTCAGCTCCTACTTGCAGAAAGCACAGTACAGTGTAATTTTAAACCCACACAAATGGACAAACCACACTGCAGTGCCTCTTAGTGTCATAAACAGAATTTCACTCAAAGCCAAGCATTTATGTAGTCAGAAGGTTGCGTAACTAAACACAGCTTTTCTTTTTTTTAAATGATCAAAAGACATAAGCTTAATAAAACTCATACATTTGCCCAAATTACTGTGATACATGCTACGAAAAGATTTAACAGCTCTATAAAGCCAGATATGAAAAAAATAGCACATTTCTATTTAAGCATTTAACATTATCTCCAACGTATATAATTTTGATGCTACAGTGAAGCCTCCTACTTGTTCCAGTTTCAACTGTAAATAGAGGTTGGTCACGCTTAAAATTTAATGAAGTCCCCACTCAGATCAGTTTGCACTCTTACCTTTTCAGTGCAGTGCTGTCAGAGTTTATTTCCATCTTGGCATCGTATCTTTCACACGGAAGATCTGGTGGCCTGAACTCTGGATCGTCACTAGATGGGACACTATAGGTCCTCCACATATCTAGTGACTCATTGTTCTGAATTATCCCACAGTATAATGCTGTCTCACTGACCTCTGCCATCAGAGGTAACCTCTGTCCAACAAGGACTGTCCTATCATCTAAGCTGGGCAAGGGCTGAAGCTCCAGCCCACTGCCGTAGAGTGCTGGGTTTACAGGTACGGAAGGCGCGTCCAGATTCTCTGCTTCCTGGCCTCTGGGCTGCGGGCTAAGTGTGGGAGGCAGAGGGGAAGTAGGGGAATGGGGTGAATCCATAGGATTCATATTCATTTGCTTGCTCGGGTTTCTAGCAGGTATAGATAGCGCCTTCTCATATTTTCTGGAATTAGGGACTTCTAAAGAGGGCTCCATTCCTGCTAATCCCAGTTTCTGCCCTGATGTGTCCTGCTCCATGCATAGCTCTTCAGTCACAGAGGGCCGATGGTGAAATGGCATCATAGGCCTCTTTTGCAGTTTATCTCCTTTTTCCTGTCTCTCTGTTGTTTTGTGCTTTGAAGAGGCGGGAGGTGGCAATGATGAAGATGATGATGTTCCCACGCTGAATCCTGGCTGATTTATCGTTGGGGGACGGCTGGAGCCAGCAGCACAACGCTGTTTGAAAACCTTGTGCCTGAAAGCAGAGGCAGAAACAAGTCACTGCATGGTTTACACAGTTATCTGATCAAATGGGGGAAAAAAACCCAAAAAACCCACCACACCCAAAGAACAGCATTAAGAAATCTTATGCCTATTCCTCATCATTTAACAGATTCTGAAATGGTCACATGGATCTGGACTAGGTTGTTCAAGCCAACTTGGCTGCAGTTTCTCTACCCGATAAAATGGAAAAAGACTGTCTCCAGAAAACAGCATTCAAAGGAAAGATTTAATGTTTATAAAAGCTTAGTACTGCTCAGATGGAAGGTAATATAACAAAAAAACCCAGGCTGCTGTTGTTTCATTACCCTAAAGAAAGATAGCCTTTCAAATAAAACGACTGCTGTGGAACTACACCACTACTCTCACACGCTCTTGAGCATCTGTTACCAAAGATACAGATCAGAACTGTTTTAGTTAAGTTCACAGATAAAATGAAAGGCAGAATGCTTTCACAGCAGTTGCCTCCTCCTTATCAGGTAAGGAAAAATAAGTACAACTCTAGCCCCAAAACAAAACAAAACAAAACAAAAATAAAAAAGAAAAAAGCAACTACTGACTGATGAAGAAAGCATTAATAAATATGTTAAAATATTCAAAACAAAAAAAATGCAATAATATACAAACTTATCACTAGCTTTATATTTTAATATGTTTTTTTCCAATTTGTATCCAGTATCTTTGAGACCAGGAAGCACAGGACTGAATTTCAGTATTTCAGGTACTGCTAAAAAGTATTTTCATCATATAGCTGATGGTCCCCAAGGGTGTTACAACAGGGACATCTAACTCTGTCCATATTTTTATTGGCCCTTGTTTTTTGGGGCTTTTTGTTTAGCTGTTTGGTTTTTTTAAGCTAAGCAGAAATTGAAAGATGTATTGTGCTTAATATTTACACCTGTTTAAAGTTAAATAGTCATTTCAAAATAAGTCACTCTGTCCTCTTCTTTGTTTATGAACAAAAAATATCTAGGACAGCAAAACATTTCAAAACATGTAATATGCTTTTTACTTACAAAGATAAAGTATGTTATCACAAGAGACCTACCAGTTCTGCTTTTTATGACCTAGCTATGAAAACATCCAAGTTTTACAGTACGCAGTGGCTGTCAAATGGTACAACTACAACTTTGTGTACTTGCTACATCTTTTCCCTGTAACCATCCACGCTGTGTGGTATCATCCAGGCTTTCTCTGTGGGCTTTGCTGTTATCAGAACATGTTGCAAATTCTCTGCTACAGCAGATGGTCTTTAGCTGCAATCACCCATAATGGGGAGCTAATGCCCTAGTAACTGAAGATTTGCCTTAAGCATGTTCTTGTAACATTTCATTGACTTAATTCTCCATCATTCACCGTATTTTAACTGACCGCAGAAAATTATTTTACACATTCTGTTTTTCAACACACAAAGTTCAGTCTATGGAGGATTGAATTTCATGCCGAGTACCAGACAATTCTTTAAGACTCCATATTTAAGATCTTATCTTGACATTTATACGCTCATTTATACAATACATAGAATGGGCACAGTAATGACTAAACCAGTATCTATATGACAGCAGCCATCCAATTGCTGCAGCTACAGCAAAAACATTTATTGCTCTTTGAAATCAGGTACTGCCTTCATTTCAAGGATAATGTTTTAATTTCCCAGTTGCTGTGTTTACTAATTCCAGGCTGAGGTAGTTACCACTGGAGGCATGAAAAGACTGAATTTGCAGATGCAGCTGAACTTATCCATAGAATCAGGTTTCCATCGTTTACTGATGATGTCCCAGGCGAAGCTGGACAGCAGTTTTCCATAGGAAACACCTGGTATCCTGACAAAACATGTATCTGTCCCGTATTCTTGAGTATACACATACAAGGAACATATAACGAAGGGTAAAGAGCTGCAGAGGAGCAACACTTTCACAGCACACTCTCCAGGTTGAAGACTCTGCCCCCCATATGACGCACAATTCCTCTGCATCCCTTCATCTCTTCTAAATACACAAAGAACTGGCTTCACAAGAAGTCAAACAGAAAAGGTACAAGGACACAATTTTGCTTCATTCAATTCTGGACAATGGAAATTTCTAATCAACAACCCTTCAGAGACTGTGAGAACCCTACATTCCTCGATTTCCCTGTACAGCCAAATCTATACAGAAAGCTCTGCAGAGACTGCGGTGGCAGGTAACACATTTAAGAGTTTGGTTAGACAATATATTCATTTTACTATTATTAATGACAGCATTATTCTCCAATTTGCCTGACTGATAAAAGAAAAATAAAGAAGAAAAAGGAAAAACAGCTCAGACAAAAAGCAGGGAATTATTTTAGCCACATCACTGGCTGTTGCATAGACTGTTATTTTGGCAAAGACCACTTGCAGGGTGGGCGGGCACTGGGGTGGATGACGACAGAAAAAAAAAAAAAGCCAAACCCAAAGCAATTAGTATAACATGATCAGCATTTCAGTTTGATCATACAAATGACATTTACATCTGTACATACTTAAGGAATAACTTCTTTAGGTCATAAAAACCCTTTATCAAACCTGTACGTAGATAATGACCTTAGGAATTAAAAATCTCAGCAGAAGCAGTTTCACAGCATATTTCACTAGAAACTGGTTTTTTTCTAGCATTGTAACATCTCTCTGACAGTTTTAAGAATGGTTAAGCAGAACTGGTGGTGCCTAGTTTGCCTTTCCTGAGTGAGCAGTACTGGAACTTTAAGCATACGTCAATGACAGATAATTTAATAAACTCTTAAAAGTGTTTGTGTAAAGTGAACTCTGATTTCTTTTTAACCAGTTGACAGTGGATGAACATGCTGTAAAGGTTTTATATTCTCTTGGGTGTTTTTTGGTGTCCAATGAGTCACGGCAGATCGACTGGAGGTACAAGGAGTAGAGAGATTCTTAGGAATATTTGCCCTCTTCCTCCAAACAGGGACAGTTGCACTATTCCTCAATCAGGATGTTTGGAAACTTAGGCAGCTTCTGCCCCTCTTCATCATGAGTCTTGCCACTCTGAACTTTAAAGCTCACATCTCTGAAAAGCCTGAAGGATGAGCTCATTATGAACGAGAAATGTTTGAGTGATTCTGGCCCCCATTCTCTAGTCTAGGATCATTTTTTCCACTCAAGTTGACTACTGCAAATGACAACGATACAAGATGAATATTAATCACCTGAATATAAGTGATGATCACAGTTTTGATATTAGTTTCCTCTTCTCCCAGCTAAAACGTTACTCCCTTTTTTAAGAGTACCTCTGAAATAAGCATGGCTCTTCCAATATGATACATGCTTACTCTCTTCAAAGCTCACCTGGAACAAGAACAACTGACTCTTTGGACTGGATCCACAAACTCCCAAGAAACAGTATTGTTAGGAACTTCCTCTTCCAAATTTGCAGCTGTAATTTGATTCCTCCTGAAGAACATAAAATTATTTTAGTAGTTATCACCTTCTGCAAAACGGAAATTTTAAAATGCATATGCATAAATTCACTTATGTTCCCCTCAAATAAATTACTTCATTCTAATAAATTACTTCCTTCTACTTCATCTTTGAAATAGAATTCTACATTTAACAGTAGTTCCCTCTACTACTGCTTAAAATTTATAGTTTGATTTATGTGGGAGGATGGTACTGGCTCTACATCAGATAGCTCCGTCTGGACTTTGAGCACAAGAAGGAAGGGGGCAAGCAATTTAAACTGAATCTGGAAATTCTTCTGACGTTCAATGAGAAAATTGCATGGAAATAGTGAAAAATAAAGATTTCAGGGCACACCATGCCACTGATATACTTTAAATCTCCAATAATACAGGCCTATGATACTAACATCATGAATTTACCATATCCTTGTCGATCGGAATTTTAATCCAACACACACAATGTAATGCTTTACAAATATTACCCTGAGAGTTCTAAATATCAAATATACACTCTTTGGTAATTACTTTGATATTGGGTTCTTCAGTCACCCAGCTTTCTGTCTAGTAACTACAAATGGAGCGAGAAACTGCAATCAATAAATCTGAAAGCATCTAGCTGAAGGCACATATTATAGATTTGTAACCTCAAAGACTGTCCCAATTAAGATACACAACTGCAAATACGATGTTAAGTGTTAGTTTTCAGCTGAACACAGTAACAAATTTGCTTTGATAACACTGTTCTGCATCATTAGCTTTGATTAACGGCAAAAGAAATCTGTGAGGAATCACATTATCTGAGGCAAAAATATTTCAATTTTAACTATATATTATGCATTATTAATAAAAAAAGCCATCAGGACTGCTGCCTTACTTGGACTGTGACCTGTTGAGAATGCATTCCTTCCAGACACGGTGAACCATATGATTGTGAAATTTTGGAGTAATCTTGCCTGATTTCTTTGGACTGTGCACACTGACTGTCCCCTCCTGTACAGCTGAATGGCTGATACTGCTCTGAGAGCATCCACTTTCTCCTGCAACACAAATTAAGCATTAATGTTATAGCTGTTCTTAATATTCACATTTGATATTTTTTATTGAAAAGACTTTCCCTCTTACGAGGCTGCTGAGTACGTAGATCTTCACATTCACTAGAAAATGCTTAAACATCATTACAAAAGACTGACTAAAGTACATTTCAAAGCAACACCTGCCTTTCAGGTAACAAAGATGGCACTAGGTTATAGCAGGTACTTGTGCAATAGGTGTGCAAGTACTGCACTTCACGTGAGATAATACACTGTGCTGCTTAAACAGAGATAGTTCAGATAGCCCCCTACAGCCTTGTACTGAATCACTAAGAAATAGTGTGGATAAAGACTTGTTTCACAATTATCCTGGATGTTAAACTTGTATTTATATAGTCTTTGGTGAGCTGCTTTAAAGACTAAATTTATTATAATATGGATGGTTCTATAAAGCATCTATTAAGAAAACCAATAATTTATGTGGCCTATTTCAAAGCAAGAATCAGTTCTTTATACTCAAGATAAAACCTCACTGAAGAAATGAATGGCTTAGTGTGCTGCTCTTTGTAATATGCTTGGACTGAAATACCAGAATCAAAACTTGCTTTGGTAAAATCCTACAGCTGAGATATATACTACTACAGAAACTGTTCAACACTTGATCATTAGCACATACTATTAACAGAGCATGTGATGTTCTCAGTAGTTCTGTATGATTGATTATCAAAGGAGTAACAAGGGAAGATATTACTTCACCATGTTAATAGCCTGAAAACTCTGATTTACATTCCGTACTTCATTTCTTTCTGTATGTGATGCAGAAACCTTACCAGCTTGTGTATAAGCAGATGTTTCTTTTTCAACTATGAAATACGATTTTGTCGGAGATAAACTGAAATCTTAATGCAGCCATCTTTACAAAATCGAACTACAACAGTAGAGGGAGCTTTAGGTTCATTTGGCCTGGAAGCTGAGAAACACTACGCTCTGCTCTGGATGGAAAAGTAAGTAAGGATATGCTGCATTTTAACAAGGTCAAATCAGTGTACAGAACACTTCGTCCTTTTGCCTGACGCAATTTAAGAAGCCTTAAGAATGAAACACTGAGAGGATTCACTGCTATACATCACTGCATCCAACAAGGTAATTCCACGGATTTCTGTTAGGTGACTTTCAAAATACAACATTTAAAATTGTGCACAAGCTGCCTAACCCTGTATGTTCTTCAATTCTTCATGCTTATTTTTTCCTCCAGTTAGACCTCTTTGTGTAAGGAATTCTAATTAAAAAAAGAGGCAGTCAAAACCATAAATCCCCAGACATACTGAGGTTTGTGGCTCTAACAATTTATTTCACTGGCTTTCAAATGTTCTACAACACTATGAACTTGACAGATGATAAAAAAAACCCAAACAGGTCAAAACTTCAAAATTAGCAGTTCTGTCCTCTTCGGGGGAGGGTGGGGAGGAATGTGTGTATATAAACAAACATAATGTGTACACATACACATCACATATGTCAATAGTAGGACAGTTAGAACTTCCGGGGAGCGGGGGGAAGTTTAATGGAAAGAGAAGGACAGGAGGTATGAGAGGATAACCAAGGAGCTACTACAGCTTTCACATTACAGTTGAGCGCAAAAAAAAATTTTCCAAAGTTCTTTAACATTTTTATCCTATACAGTGCAGCAATGCACAACATAACATGAAACAGAACTTCACAGCAGGCAAAACCATTTTGTTCTCATACACTGACACTCATTTCGATCCATGAAAATCACTGACAAAATACTGGAACACACATGAATAATTATGTTATGTAATGGTATAAATACTGGAGGATACAACCAGCCACCCACCAGAGGTTACTTCACTATCCCTACTGTGCAGTTGTTTCTACACATGAAAAATGCCATTCACTAGTTTTAGTAGCAATTTGTTTCATTACATACTTTAGACACAATCATGGAATATATGGTTGAAAGAGACCTGAAGAGATCATCTAGTCCATCCCCTGCTTCAAAGCTGCATCAACATACTTGACTAACCTGTTCTTTAAAAACAAACCAACCAACCTCCAAAACCCCTCAATAACCCACGCAGATCTCTCTGCTAATGGAAATGCTGTAACTTCCCACTAGTCAATTTACTCTAATTCTTCATTATCCTTCCACAGATAAAAGTTTTTCCTCTTGTCTAACCTAGTTTTCCTTTGCTCCAGTTTAGGTTCATTACATATTGGTTGCAAAGAAAAGATTTTCTTTTTTCTCCTTTTATGTCTCTGAAGACTCTTACACCCGTGCTTCCTTCAAATTTTTCTTCTCTAGACTAAACAACCTCAGTTCTTTCCATCTTTTCCTGTAAGTCCCATTTGCAAAATCTATAATCATTCACACTGCACTTCCCTGGATGCCATCCAATTTGTCCACATCTTCTAAGTGTTCAAAACTGGACATGGTACTACAGCCACAGTTTTACTAGTATGGGGCAGAACTGAAGTATTATTCACATGCTTCAAACTAATCCAGTTTATGTATCCCATTTACTGACTCCGAATTGCGTGACACATATTTCCAATCCATTTCCCCAATTTCTCTATTTAAAATGGTGTGTGATATAATACAAAGGAATCCTTTTATTGTTCGCTGGAGAGGAACACCCCTCTGATACAATTTTGTATCAGCCTCAAACAATAGCAGAGATCAAACAGAAACTGTGACTTCCAGATTGGACAACACAAACACCTTTTAGATACTAGTAATTTACAAATATTGTAAAATAAAATCTCCCCTTGTGATATTGTTTCAGGGACAATAATGTCTAAAAGGCAATAGAATAGCACATTAAAATATGCATCGGTACCTTGACAGAGATTTGTTATTTAGAAGTTGATTGTCTTGCTTCAGTTAGTTACTAATAAGCTTTTTGCTTATTTTAACTATCAGTTGCCTTGAAAAACACTGTTCAAAGTGAATTTGAATCTCACATTCTATATTATTAGCAGTAAATACTAAATATTTGATTGTCTTCATATACAGGCACTGTTGATGGACAACTGAATGCAGACAAGCACTTCCATGGCAAAGAAACCAACAATTATTACTTTTTTTTGGCTTTGCATCAAGATTGATCCTCTTGATGCGAAACTGTCTAATAAAGGCTACGTGGGCTTGGTAGCTCCTTAGACCTCAGTGAGAGTACAACAAGGATTATCTCCAACTGGCTGCACAGCCTCACAGAAACCTGTAGGAACTTCATGTCTTCAACACTTCTATTGCTCTGTATAGTTTGGTAAGCACTAACGAACAAGTTCTAAAAAAGTACAAGTTCAAGCAGAAGGTTGCTCAGTGGTGAGGGGTCTTTAATGATTTTGCGAATTTGAGTCAAGTCAAGGAATCTTCCGTGATCTGAGAACTCCAATTCCAAATAACAGACATTTGCAAAGCATAAAACATGGCAGTACTTGCAAAATTATTACTAACAAAGGTTACAAAGACAGGCTAAGAAAGCTGGGGGAGGAATCTTACCAGTGTATAAAAATACTTGACAGGGAGAATAGAGAGGATATAACTAGTGGTATCTGGTGAAAGGATAAGAGGCGATGGGCACAAATTCACATACAGGAAATGCCATATAAACATAAGAAAGAACTTTTTACTGTGAAAGTGGTCAGCCATTGGAACAGGTTGCCCAGAATGGTTGTGGAGTCTCTGTCCCTTGAGACATTCAAAACGTGACTGGACAATGCTCTGAGCAACCTCCTCTACCTGACCCTGCTTTGAGCAGAAGAGTTGGGTAAGACAATCTCCAGAGGTCCCTTTCCAAGCTCAACTATCTTGTAATTCTGTTAGTAACTGGCAAGTCTGCAAAGAGCAAGTTCAGAAGACAATCTACACAGAAAAAAATAATCAGTTATAAATGTGACTTCAAAACATTTTTTGAGGAAAAAATTAAATCACTGAATTTCTTTTTTCTGTATCAGGTTTGTTTTTTTTTTTTTTTTACTTTATTATCTTAGAAGTTTGCACTCAACAGATTTTTGACCTCTCTGTTCCTTAGTTTTCATTTGAAATTGCAGTCCTGAATTTGTTACAGCATAACCACACTGACAGCAACTAATCTTAAGGTCTTGTCTGTATTCCAGATGGCGACAGGTTACAGATATTTATTTTCATGGCTGAAGAGCAACAGGATATACATATTCATTTCAGTGAAGGAAGATACTAAGGATTCAGTACACCACATATCAAGCATTTGGATGGCTTCTGAGATTTGAACTACTATGGATCCAAATACTGGAAAGAGGCATACTCTACCCTGACAAAACACATTAAATCACTAGCAAATATAAGGCAGCACTCCATTTGCTGTGTGCCTACCGTGCAAGCCTACGTCAGACTTCATTTGGGAGGCCCAGCTCTGTCTTACCAGTTCCACAGGCTTATGCATTTATTTTGAATGGCCCTTAATTAAAACCGAACTGTGTTGGGCATAAAACAGTAGCTAGCATTTGCAAATTTTTTATTAATGAATGCTTAATTAAGTGCTGCGTTTCTAGCTCTTTACAAAAACAGCTACATACTCTTGAACATTCACTGTATTCTTGTACCGTAATGACTCAACACCCTCCTCCCATCCCAACACAAGAAAGCTAACACTTCATAAAGACTGGCAAAATCTGTCTAAAGCACTGCCAGAATCCAGGCTCGCAGGTATTGTGCAGATATAGCTGCACAAACACACACAGTTATAGAAAACAGAGTTTAACTGAATTCACAAAGTGTTGTTTAAATTGTGTCCTCTTCAGACGTGTTTGAAGTATTGGGTTTCACCTACCACAGAAAAGTCCTCTCCTAACTTTCAGTCTATTGCCTGTCATTAATCTGCTACTGTTCACACACTTAGCCTTACTTATCACAAGCTATGCAAAAACAAAAGGCTGAGTCCAGCCTCTTAAATTCATTACTTACCCATAATGGCCTGCTCTGGAGAAGTGGGTGGAGTGAGTGGCATCCCACAGGTACTAGCAGGATCTTTCACGCTTCCAAGCCCCTGGTGTCCCACATTTATATGGCCTCCAGTATTGGCAGTGTTCTGTGACATGGGGATGTCACTCTGGGAGATGAGAACAAAGGCTGAAGGATATACCATCCTTACACCACCTACAAAGAAACAGAAAACCAAAAGTCTTAAATACACCTGATAATATTCGCAGCCCTAGCTACTTCAACTTGTTTTCAATGTCAATTAGACAAAACTTACTACCCGAAATAGAAAGAGCTAAGGAATTTCACATACTAATATACATCCAACTCCCTGTAACAAGTACAGGGCTGACACAAGTAGCTTGATACTGCAAATAATAGCATGTGGGATACAGGGAGTACAGAAGCTTGAGGCAAGATAACTAGTCAGATGTTCCAGTGTCAAGAGAGCTACAAGAGAAGATAGGAAAATTATAATGGCTGTTTCTGATTAATTAGATTTTTTTTTTCCTAAAAATCACACAGAGGAAAATAAACCTTCAGGCAGAATACTGAAACTTACCAACAATGACTTCAACTGCCACAGGGAAATCGTTGTCATATCCCAACTCTTCTTCCTCTTTCATGCCTTCTTTTTTCTTCAGCACCATAGGGTAAAAATACTGCCATTCCTCCATCAGTTTACGAGTTGCTGGGTCTGACATCTTGTATGACTGGCCCGTGAGTGTACCATTTAAACCATAAGGACTCACCAAAACTGTAAAGTAAGAAACAACAGCCCCTACAGTATGTATATTGCAGCTATGTACCAGCCAGTCTGCCTCTAGTTTGAGTCAGTTCATTTGCATGCCGATCTAAGGATCTGTCTTCAGGGGAAAGCTACTGCAAAGTCAGGTAAGGCTATACATTCAAAGCTGTGTTACACTGCACTAGCTTCCTTTACAGCCATCCTTACTGAGCTAAAAATGGACCTTTTTGCAGTTTAGTTTAATAATTTTCACAATGAACTAATCTAAGTGTACTGAAGCAGCACGCACTATAGCAAAAGGATGACCGTACGTGGAAGTAACAGAGGACAGATATTCAACAACAGGGTTTTTACCGGGAACATACAGTACCAGAGACGTCCCAGCATTAAAAACGATAGAGATAACGATACATGAAGGTGACTAGTCATGACAAACAAGGAGAACTAGTTGCTCAACAACAGGTATTCCCATTCAGAATCAGTTTTGCTTTTAGTCATATTTAATTTGAGAGAGGAATGGATTTAGCTCACTGAAATAAAACTTCCTATGACTTAAGTGTCTGAGTCTCTATCAAAACTTTATATATATAGAAACAAAAATAATAAAGCTTCTATAAATTAACATCCCTATAAAATGGGCATTTTATAAGTCTCTAGGTGTTTCTTTACTGTATGTTTCATTTTATAAAGACTTCTTGCTTTAATTGCTTTGAAATTCTGATTTCAGATTGTAGTAAAGACAGTATAATTCAGCGACTCAAATATGTTTAAATTTTTTTGATGTAGAGCATTGCACCACAATTGCATCATGCATTTGATAAGCCAATAACGTAATTCTATAAAATTCTAATTTCTTGCACTGACAAATAAATAGTTGCAGATACTTCCAGTTTTTCATTGTTTCTGATACATTTTCATAGACACCCCCTTTCTCTTTTTTTTTAAAACTAAAAGCCAAAACAGTGGGCAATCTATGAATGAAAAGTACTCCTGAATTAGATAAGCTTAGTATTTGTATTCATGTAGCATAGAAGTTACAGACTGTAGCCCAGTGGACACCATGTAAGAAAATCAAATCAGTGTGCTCACTTTCTTTAATAGTAAGTCTTTTTAAACAAAAATGATTAATTTCTTTGTTTTATTTATTATATGCACATAGCTTTAAAAGCAACATTAATGAATAGAAAGCTCTGGAAAATTCCTGTATTGTTTATGGCTGGCTATATATAGTGTTGAAGTCCTAACATTTTCCCTTACATCCACAACTTCCTGAACAGAAATTTAACCCATTTGAAGAGTTACTCAATCTTACTTTATTCCCCTCTGAAGATAACAGCCCCAGGAGCAAAGTCCCTACCACACAGAAGTGAGGTGAAGTACACAGAGCTCCAAATCCAGCTCACTTACCTTGGAATGGTGACGCTGAGGACTGGGCCATATGGATATGCTCTTCATTGATCAGGTAGATTGGCTGGTGTTGAGCAATCTCCACACTCGTGCACACATTGCTTTCCCCATGAAGAAAGAATGTGAAGGCACACGACAAATGTTCACTGGAGGCGGGGGGAGACAAATGAGAAACAGATTTATTAGCATGTTAATGAACTCATAGGAGATAGCAATTCCATAGCCTTAGAGGCCAAATACATATTCCTGTTTTGCTGCTTGCAACTACTGAATACAACAGGTTCACTGACTGATTGATAACCATATACAACAGAATGACCTGTCACTAGATGACTATTTGACAATGTTGGCAATTATCTCGAAGATTTTTCCTACTTATTTCAAGTAATAAGATCATTAAAACAAATAGGATTTTAACCAGGATTCAAGCTGAAAAAGCAGGGGTCCCCAGAAATTCTTCAAAATTCACTTTGTATTGTGTTCTAGCTGGAAAGCAATAAAAAAGGAATAGGAAAGCTGTTTGTCTAACACCTCATGAGAATCTCCATTAAAGAAAATAAAGGCACATGAGTATTTAAAAAAGTTGACAATGGTTTAAGATGAACTATTGATTTGCCACTGACGATTAAACTTAATTTGATGTGAATGGCATTCAAAATGTTCCCACTTTACCCATAGAATGACCTCCCATCCTAGCTAACTATTTGCTTAAATATTCCTTGACACAAAGCTGCAGGAAAAAAGAAAACAAAACACATTTCATGCTTTTTATCATCATTTTAATGAAGTAAAAATTTACAGAGCTAAAGTGGTAATTATGCAGCAATTTTTCTGTCCAATACAATAGCTGCACATAGTTTTAGAGCTGTTGGCTTTGGCACTAGATCAGCCATAATGTAAGCAGTATTTTTAAGACAGCTCTTCACTACCTTCACCAAAAAGAAATAACACAGGCAACTATAATAATTTCACTTTAGTATTTAAGTCAATCAACTTCTCTACTACTGTCAGCTATTTTTAAACAAAGGCACTGATGGTCTAGAATAGGAAACTGTTTTAATCTCACTAAACCTCTGAATGATTCTACACATCATGTAGAACAACTTTTCATCCTGTACTACAGGTTACTCTTCTGTGACCCTCAAATATTACCGCAAAAAAACCCTGAAGAAAACAGTCAGCTAAGAAAAACCTGGAAAGAAAAGGTTACTCAAATGACAGATAACAAGTAAATTTCCTTGGTGCCATCACCTTGTATTCAGAAGTACTTTGTAGCAATAATTTAATTCTATGAAATAAAAGGTTTCAATAGGTTTCCATTTTCACAAGGCAAAGGAAGTTCACTATCATCAGTGTTGTGAAAATTGATCATTAATTTACATGGGGAGGGAGGTATTCCAGGTATTTCTATCCAGCTATCTTGCCCCAACAAGAAAAACAAATAAATTCATTTAACAATAATAAAAAAGAATAATGGATTTTGGCACATAAAGAAATAGAAAAGTAACAGCAAAGCCCAATTATTTAACCAAAACCCATTAGTTTCCTTACTAATAGGATGATAGTCCTTAATACAAAAAAGGTCTTAATAAATTTTAAAAATGATAAATCTGGTCTAAGATCAAGCAGGGATAATCTCTGCAAAGAGTTCAGCATGCAGCAGGTCAGCCTTTCTAAAGCAGGGAGCAAAGCTATTTGTAAAGTAGTCATTTTCAACTCCTGTCTTGGGATATTACACAGAAATCCTCCTGATTCTGCAAGCTTCCTACAGTGTTTGACTGTGAAAGTCTTGCTTGTCTTCTATTGAACTGAAGAAAAAAATAGCCTTCTGGGACCACACAGGGACTCTTTCAAGACTCGTGCAAAGCGGTCTGGCACGAACAAATCACGTGCAATCTTCTGCAACATTCACAACTATCCATAAACACTGAGAATAAGAAATTGTCAAAATCAGAGTTTAAAAGACAGAAGATTCATTTGTTTTTGCAGGGAAGGGAATGCATGCCGTTAACTTTTTCAACCTAGAATCAGCTAACACCAAAATTAATCATTAAGTTCAGAAAATTAAATAGCCTCGGAGTAAAAGTGTATACAACTAATTAAAGGAAAAAAAGATCTACAAATACAGTGGGAGCTATTTTACTTTTCTGCAAAAGTGACAGATTAATAGCAATGAGTATTACTACTCATGACCAGCAATAAATACTTCATTAGTGAAAAAGGGATCATTTCTAACACTGGATCCAAAGCAAATCGCACTCAGCTACAGAAAGAGAAGCAACAGATCTCAGTCACTCAGGTTTTCCTTTTCTTCAGACCACAGTAACAAGTCCTTGTGGTATGAAGCACTCTGTGCTGAGCCAGTAAGCCCCAGCTGCTCTGCGCACATCCAGCACCAAGCGTTCCTTCCTGTTCCCCTCCCAGGGCGGTCTGACAGTGCTTTGCAAGAGAAGAGTGTTACATGAATTTGATGCTCCCTCTGGTGCCAGTCACTACTATAAGCTCAGCTTTCAAGGCTAAAAATAACAAAGATCAAGGCCTGGGGACTTCCTACATTCCTAATAAGCTTCTGGCAGATTCAGAGTAAAATGTTTACTTTAGTAACAAATAAGAATTTTATTTCAAGAAAATAGCGTCACCACACTCTGATGTATTCCACTCAGGCATGTGCATCCCAGCCTCCTGACGCTCCTGTCTTTAGTACATTTCACACAATTCCTTAAATACCAGGCTGCAGAAATCACTCTCGCTACAAATGTGTGTGAGACAGATCTCCAAATAAAATTGAAGTAGAAGAAAATTTACCAAGCTAAAAACAGTCAGCCCTCAGAAGCAGAGTGAGCACTGAGGCTTTACTTTTAACTACTACTTAGCTGTAGCACTACAATGTGCCTCAAGACCTACATACTTGAGACTAAAGCTCTAAAATACATCAATTGTTCAGGTCCTCACTAGTCTTCCAACAGTGTTTTATCAACATCCAGTTTTCGTAACATATCTACCACTCCTTGTGCCAATAAAGGTACCATAAAAAAGCTAACCATAAACTGCAGAGGAAACTAAAGTTTCTAAAAACGTTAAGCACCATGTTCGGACAGATTTTTGCTTTATTTTATGTAAATTTATTTCAACCCAGTTCAAAAACTAAAGCTGACAGGCTTTTGAGAATCCACTCTACTACCTCTCCAGATTTGAAAACTCACTCATTTCTGTACTCTTTTCTTATCTCTCTGACATTCAAAGTATCAGAAACCCCCAGAGAGGCTTGTGAAACAGCTTCCAAACTATTTTCCCTGCTCTACAGATTCTGCTGGAATACCTTGAGCTGTCAATTTATACCTGCGCAGAACAAGTACAATAATCACAAATACTACCAATTTTGAATACCTGCATTATACATTTACTTTGCACCTATTAATGAATTATGCAAGGAACAAAATTAGCTTCGGAATCATGTTTTTGAGCCTATACTGCTACCCAGAAAAAAGGAAGAAGGGACAAAGTCTCTTCAGGCGTAAGTGTGAAAGCAAGGTGACCAGCCTGAGCAAGCCACCAGACATTCCTGATCCTTACGAGGGGAGCACAATGTGCCACATATTCCCTACAAGTTCCAAATGAGAAACCTGAATCAGACTGAAGCATCTAATGCATTAAAAAAAAAACAACCAGCAAACAAAACCAAAAAACAAACAGTTGGGAGTATTTAAAATTATTTATGGCTTGGGCATAATATAAAATGAAAGTGCTTAGCCACGCACCCATGAACTTAGTATGAAATATATTTCAGGATGGATTATTACAGCTACCTACCATTTAGGGTTTGAGGTTTTTTTTTAATTTCTTCCTTTCCTTGTTTTTTTCCAGGCATACAAACAGTGCCACCAGAGACAGTAGTAACTGCAGCAGTTTTGCATCAGCAAGTTTAAACACAAACTTAAGCAATACCTATTTTTTTTATCCTATTCTATAAAAAATTAGAAACATTTAAAAAGAATGTAAATCTGTAACTGTACTCTTGTCACACTACGCAGGAATTCTTGTCCCTTTTTTACAGGTACCTTTTCAGAAACCTTTCTTTCCTTTACAGGTGACTGATGGCTGTCTCAGTCAGGACATTATCTACCAAAATAGAATATACAGAACACAAATAGAATATATGTTACTTCCATCTATACCTGCATTAAGGCCAAGATCTGAAAAACGCACTGTGGTCTTGAACCAGCAGAACACTTGAGCATATACTTTCAGGAGTATTTCTACTATGTTCACTGAGAGAGACTTAAATGCTAAAATTACAGTAATTGTTTAAATAAAAGACTTCCATTAATAGAAATACAAAGAAAACAAATAATAATCACTCCCCAATTACACAGTGACAAATATTCCATGCTATTTTCCTTGATTTTGTCATCTTTCTTGATGTTTAGATCCCTAGCTTTTACGAGCAAGTAAATCAATAAGGAAAAGCCCCCAAAAAGAAATAGCAATGTCATATAATCTGCTGCCAAAAAAGAAATCACCTATGTCCTTCTCCTAAGTATTGAAGGTAACTTTTTTCCTCTATAACACAGAAAAACTTTCATATAAAGAGCATTTACATCAATCAAACCCTCAATTTGGCACCAAATCACCTGCAACTGACAACAACTGTCTTTCAGATCTTTCCTGTGCGATCTTCATTACCTTAAATAACCTCCGAGTTCCTAAAAATGTAACTGAATACCTTGTCAATGTAATATTCAGAACCACCCATAAACTTTATGAATGCCAATCCCTCAGTTACTCTAAATTACTTAAAGGAAATAACACTACATTAAATTTACTTATACATAAAAATCGTATGAGGATTATGAAAACATGACTATGTTTAAACTACACAACATCGGCAGAGAAAGGAGAATATCTGACAGATTCAGATATTTTTTCCATTTGTTAGCAGGTTTATATAAATACACAGTGGAAACTGCACTAGTCTGCATTCAAACTTTAAAGAGATTATTTCCATACAAATAATGTCGATGACAAAAATGCCAACGTATTACAATTCACAACTGAGCTTTGCATGTATGTACTAAATGCACACAAAGTAGAACTGTACCTCATAAAACATTTCAAAATACCTTACTTTGGATGACAAATGTGGAAATCAATTACTTCAGGAAAATGGTAATAAAAAACTACCAACAACAATTACTTTGGGACTGGGGGGGGGAGCACCATGAAGAATCTACTAAAAAAACTTAAAAGAACATCACAATTTTTTTTCTTATTGGAGGGATATTCTAAAAATAGTTTTATGATATCAATTTTATCATTATTATTTCAATGATTTTTAATCACTCACTGAAAAGTGTTTCTATATTTTGAAAAACACTTGCTGCTGTGCAGCAGTTTCTAAGCTAGGTTCCATTCCAAACACTGCAACCTACTTACACACCCAGAGAACGCAATGGGAAACAGATGCCAATACTGACGCTAAAGGTTACTTAGAAGAATGTGGTGAAAATTTGCGAATCCTGTATTTGTAAACATTCATCCTGTTTTTAGAACAATTTCAAGGATGAGGATTTTTAAAGTACTTCTTTCTCTACAGATGTGCCTGAGCTCCCTTTCCCTGCCACCAGGCTGCTGGCAAAGTCATTTCTCTCCTTTAGTTTATAAGGAGTTGTCCATAAAGCCACTGATGGTGTACAATTAATCACGTTTTATGATCAGTGAGAGTAAATTAATAGCCCAGTATGAAAATTACTTTTTTTAAAATAGTCTGGAAATAAATATCCTCAGTGAAGTCTGAATTCAAACAAGTTCCCAGAACAGCCACAGACAGAATGCATTGGGAAGACAGAAGAAAGGCTGCCTGCTTTGATCTGAGAGACGTCAGACCCTCTGTTCCAATGCATAGTGACCTGCGCCTTCTCCTTAAACGAGAGAAACTAGGCACTCTCACACTGCCCATATCTCCAGTACATTTCTCTAGGACACATGATGATCCAATTTAGGAACTACAGGGACCTGCCAGGCAGGGGTGTTAGCAGAAAAACCTTCTTCATGTACACCAAGAGAGCAGAAAAGGACCTAGAGCTGAGACTTCATTAACAGCAGCAAATAAAAAAGGCCAGGACCTATTTTCTGGCCCTTAGGGGAAATAGCATGTTCATATGATAAAACCTCTTCATCCCCCAAAGGGGGGCATCATCCACAATGATTTACTGGAAATGATCCTTGGCCGTGCTATCCCCAGAACGTCTCCTGGGCATTGCCTTGGAAGAGTGCTAGCTGCCACTGCTCAAAGCCGAGTAGGGAGCACGCAACAGTAAAGCGGTTTGGATGACAGCACACCAGTTCTTGAGATCATGACCCATCTGCTCTAATAAGTAGTGTAGATACAGTCTGAGAGGCAAAACATTTATGTGGCATTTCTCATGCTTGCAAGTAATCCATAACATGCTCTCTGCCTACCAGATGGAATCTGAATGCTGCTCAAGCTGAAATTAGACGAAGTTAGTTATTCAGAAGTACAACTTCAGTAGTTCGTAATATACATTCAAGAAACATGGCATAATTAGTAACAGTTTTTGCAGAAACCACAACTAAACCAAAAAGGAAAGCATTTCCAGACATGAGACAATTCCAGTTTTCTGGATGCAACAGCCTTCCAACAAATGGTAGGCAGCACAAAGCTGACCACATTTCTGTACGAGGCATGAAACTCACACAGTTGGTTTCTCTGTGCTATGGCCTCAGATGCAGGCCCACACTCAAATATGTGAAACAGCAACCTAGAGCCTATTTCGTGCTCTGTAAACTCCATCTGTTGGCCACTGCTAACTGAAGACCTGCTGCCCAGCTGCATCCAACACATGATGTGTTACAGCTGGAGAGAGGGCTGTGGCACTGAACTGCAGCAGTCCCTGCAGTAGGAGCTCGTTTGAAGGCTAACGAAGACCCAGCTGAAACCATGCGCGGCAGCCATTTCACCGTATCACAGGACTCAAAATGTCTTTTCTTCATATGACACACACTGTTGTCTCATGAACAAGGGAAACTGATACTGTAAGAAACCTGGTTTCAGTGTGAAAACAATCTGTGTTTCTGTAGCTGTTTCTGCCCAAAGTCACAATTTTTTTGTAAGTCAGAGAACAGGAATACAGAAGAGCAAGTTTCAGATTAAATCATATTGCTTTGGCAATTACTCCTTTTGTTGTTTCTTTTTCTCCCCCCTGAAAAAAAAACAAACAACACAACAAAAAACCCAAGCCAAAATAAAACAAACAACAACAAAAAAACCCCAACACACACAAACCAAAAAAACCCCAAACATGGGGAGGGGAAGAGAACATCAGTTTCCAGAACTACCCAGGGCTTTTAACGATTGTATTTTTTAAGTCAGTATGTTGTCTCATATATGCCGTTGGATTTTTTTTTCTTTTATTAAATGTATGAGATGCACACACTGAAACTTGGTATAAATATTAATTACCTTTAGTGTTTTTCCAGTGGTGAAGTACTAAGATAACAGTTGCACAATGCAGCAAGCATTTAGATAACATTATCTAAACGCTTTCTGTGTTACAGACTTACTATCTCAACACTTCCTCAGTTGTCACCAACAAAACCTCTTGCCAAGGCTAATACATGCCTCACTGTGGAGATTCCCTGATCCCATCTGTAACAACCATCTATTCTTTTTCTCTGTATAAATGTGTGCACAAGATGACCTGAGAGCCTGGAGGGACACTGGTGTTTATACTTCAAATGGATACATCAATCTGTAGCATGACAGGGCTAACAGCAGTACAAACACCTCCAAGAAGTCAAGGGGAAAGTGCTGCACATCACATCAGCTAACATTTTGAGGAGTAATTATATCACATTGTCTCTATGTACAAGACCCATGTCAACTCTTTGGTAGAGGAAAGGTTACGTACAACGTGCATAATCTTTAATATGAACACAGTACAAACGGCTCTGCATTTTCTGCACTGGCTGTTAATGATGCCTTAGATGAAGATGGTTCCATCTTTGGTTTTTTTAATGACCATAATAAAGATGGACTGCACTGTATACAGAACAACGTAAGAGGCCTTACACACTGTAAGTAAATTACACTGTGACAGCACTCAAGCTTAGGAAGACAGAAGTTTTCACTTTAGAAAAGAAGATCACTGAGCCTTTGCCACATGTTTTCTGCAGGGAGGAACATGTCCTACAGCAAGAGCTATCTCGTTCTTTCCCTGAAACCTATACCTATAAAGAAATATGCATATTTTCCCAAGACGTTAATGCAGTGTTTAATATTTGTTTGGTTTTTTTATTAATGGACTATTTAAAATGTCTAAGTAGTTCCTTCCACACATGGGCACTGCGAGATTTTCTTCCATGTACAACTGAAGTAGCAGTTTTATTCCTGGAATCCTCAGTGAAATACTACACCCATGATAGGTGAAAACCTCCCATAATTACTCACAATAAACTCCTTATTTTTCCATATTAGTGTTGCATGTTGAACATGGAAATTTATTGATTTATTACTAGCTGCACATGTATATATAATGTGGCTTGTCAAAATACGCTGTTCTAATCTAAAATTTGCTTCTCATTATTTTTAAGATGAAGCAATTTCTAGACTGTTGATGGTCAAAGAAATAATCCAAAGTAACACAACATCCCTGAATAATTAAATTACACAGCGGGCTGCCGTGACCACTGCAACATTTATTTTTTTTCTCCACATCCATGGACAAATCCTGTTTTTCATATCAGCTAATACCAAAGGCAACATGGAGTAAGAAGGAAGGCTGAAAGCCCCTGGATCAAGGATAATATTTATCCTCATACCATATACGCAGGAATATGGGACAATGACAGATGGCACAAAAAGGTTGGTCAATACATCCGCTAACATAAAAATTAATCAGTTAAAATCAGAGTATGGCAATGCAGGGGTTCTGTTTAGTTAACGCTTCCTGACTAGAAGCCCAGCCCATTCAAAACAACTTTACACGATTCCTGCTCTGCAAATGGGACATGATTCATCTCTCTAACAGGATGCAACCTGCAGATCAAGCTACAGGAATCCAAACAGTACTACTCAATAGGTGAAGATTATGTGCATCTTCCTAGTAATACTTAAGACTTAGAAACATTTAAGGCACTTCAGGTTAGAAAATAGACTGTCTGCAGACAAGAGTAGATAAACAGAGTAACAGCTTTCCTCTAACAGAATTTCAGCTCACTTAAAAATTGTATGTGCTAAATCATTATTTTTTTATAAAATCCAGTTTCTGCTAAATCTAATCAATATCAGATAAAATTGGGAGGATGGGGGGAAGAGGTTTTACGGATCTATGAAATAAAATTTCTGCAATGAGATTTCAACCAGCATTCTCCCCTTAGCAGTAGGTAAGTGATGCAGTAGGCACTATACCACAATGTATAGCTCGAGGCACTTATGATTATTGAACACTTTTTGGTTTTTTACATATGTGTTACACTTAAGAATACTGCTGATTTAGAACTACAACTATTTTGAATTATTTAAAATATCAGTACCAAAAAATGATTCTGCCAGTTTGTCTTGTTCATTATGAATATAAATTCCTTTTGATAAGACACTGGATCATATCCTATTTAGGAAATAAAGAAGTTGCTGTGACTGTATCTATTATAATACAGGATATAGGCTTTACAATAAAATATAAAAGCACACCAAAAAAGAAACATGAAGGCTGTTACAGGTATATTCAGGTTAAAGCTGAAATAAACACACATTTTTCACTGGAAGCTCTGAGCTTCACATACATGTCCTTAAGAAAAATCAAGAATTTGCTCGTATCTGTACCAGTATTATCAGTTATTGTAAACTGTAAATAAAATAAAAAAAAAACAAATGCCCCCAAAACACTTTAAACTATAGTGCCAGCTGGTAATAAGAACAAAATGAATGAAAATTAACCAGAAAATTGTCAGAGACGATGCAATCTTTCTTGCTTTAGCATACTCAAAATACCAACATCAGGAAAAACTGCATATAAAGTTTCTAAACTCACTGCTCGTCACCATTCTGACACCACTCTCTCCTTGTCTGAATCACTGTGTTTTCCAAGTCTTTGTAATGGACTTCTTTGGAAAATTCATTTCCACAGATAATCTAATACTCTTCAAAACAGGAATGCAGCCAGATAAGCACATATATTCAATGGGACACATAACTTATCCACAGCACATGAATAAGCTACATGTTAAGTTACATGTGGTATCTCCAAAAGCGCCCTCTTTTTCTTAGTCTTAGCATTTTATTAAATACCATACAGGCATAAAATCACCTCAGAACTGTCATGAGCAGTTGTGCTCTAGAGATCAGGACTGAAAAAAATCTTTTTGCATTTTACTAACCTAAACCTCAAGAACAAGTCTGACTGGCACTGATGGAAGTTTGCCAGCCGACTATTCCATTTTTTAAGCCTGAGGCATAAACTGACCTTTTCTTAACAGCTCAGTACTGCAAAGTTTAAACCCCGGGTCTCCTTAAATTTAAGCTTTCCTTGGTAATTTTATCACAGGTAATACAGCTATCAGTTACTTCGTCTCACAAAGTGATCTGGATTACAGTCACTGACTGGCACGGCTGCACAATGATTCACCTGCGGGTCACAGACCTATCTATACCTGAAGCTCTGGAAAAAGGAGGCTTCCCCTTACCCCCCATAAAGATGTTTCCAGCAGTCTTTATAGGTAAAAGTATCATCCCTTCCGTTAATATTGTCATGCTGCTCTCGAATTAGCAGCTGTTGCATGCTGGCAATCAGTGGGCTACTGAAATGTGGGCACCTATTCTGGCGGTCAGCCGTGCCATCCACACTCGGCCGGGCACCTT
Organism: Falco cherrug; assembly: GCF_023634085.1. Classification (NCBI taxonomy): domain Eukaryota; kingdom Metazoa; phylum Chordata; class Aves; order Falconiformes; family Falconidae; genus Falco; species Falco cherrug. The sequence goes on from NC_073697.1 coordinate 92,466,765, forward strand.
AACACTGAAAGCAGAGCCCTCTTAGCCCTTGGGGGAAGGGCGAGGGAAATGTTGAGAGGTTCGACATTTGATACATGACAGGCACTAGCCATCACACAGGTGATTATCATATAATAACTACATTCATTGAATTCTCTAGATTATAAGATCATTGTATATAAATCCTAAAAATGGGGCACAAAAATAACAAAACCTGAGACTTCATGAAAGAAAAGACAAATGATTCCTACAATAATAAACCTGAATTTTTAAAGAGCATGCAGTCCTCTTTTTCATTGCTTTTTGACTAATTTCAGAAGCACTGGCATGGTAATACCAATCTATAGTAATTCACAAGTTAATAGATACTACAACTAATTTGCTCTATCTCAATTTCAATTACTTGTTCACTCAGTCACAAAGATGCTCTCCAGACATGCATGCAGGCTATGTCACCACAGTTAAGATACCAGACCACAAATACATAGCATACTTTTGACGTGTAAGTTATAAAAATAAAAACACAGCATATCAAAAGCCACCCCTCTTCTTAGCAAAGTCTCTGAACATACGTTTATTTTTGCTGTCTGCTAATGTAGGTTAATGCAGCCTTCTTCCCTTCACCCCCATGAAAGCTGAACGCTATTATCCAAAGTAACATTATATTAGATTAAGGCCATTCAGAAAGGATATTCTTGAAAAAATACAGCCAACTGACAGGGAAGAAGGGACATAAGCCCATACTTTGTTGTCATTAAGTTCACTGAAGATGAAATTACATTTATCAGTTTCATTCACAAAACAAGTACATCCACAGGGGGAAATGTGGTTACTTAGTTTCTTCAATACAATGAAGAAGAATATTATTGTCAAAACCTAAAATCTATTAATGCAGAGTTGACTTGTGTTTTCAAACAGCTGCTTGTCATGGGCACCTCAGGGGAAAAGTAGAAGTAATAACATTGTATCATGAGTTTCATATCATACATACACACAACCTTAAAAAGTCTAAAGTCATCAGGTATTAACCCCATGTACCCATCTCCCTGTATGAACCAATGTTTAGTTTTTCTGGCAGGTAAACTTCAGCGCTGGGAGCTTTCCACCGAGGAAGCTGCCATGCTCTTAGACCATGTAAACTAGGTAACTTCTGATCATCTTAGATCAATTTAAAAATAGCAACTGGAAACTGGATTTGCAACTGCTGGAAGACTATGTTCCTTTCTCTCCCAAACATATCTTCTGATACATTCACATGATCATAAACCTAAGATAATAACCCAGTGTTTAAATTATAGAATGTGAAGAGATATGAATCTCCATGGAGAGCTTTAATATTCCTAGGACTTGCAGCTAAACTTAGATTTGGCAGAAGGACAGCGCTACTGTAAAATTTTTGTCCCTGAATACCTTAGCTGAATTAGAATTTTTGAAAAATGAAACCACCCCCAACAAAACAAGAAAAACCAGAGCCACAAAGCAAAGCATATAAATCTACATTTGGTCATACTGCACACCTTGCTCAAGTACCATGGACTAAGTACATGATGTCCTTCACACTTCTATTAAAGAGCATCCAAGGTTTAATGAGTTGGACTCAGATTTTTAAGACACCTGAACCCCATTATTTTACAGCATGGTTTCAGAGACAATTTGTTATCCTTTGCTCTGTTGTCTGTAAAAGAGGCCACAAAAGATGTAAATACCCATTAATATACATTTAAATTTGTGCTGTAGGCCTGCTACCAGCTGTCCTTTAGGAGGATGGTTGCACAAAATTATTTCACGTGTCCATTATGCAGTATGATGACAATTAATGGAATAAATTTTATGATTCAAAACAACATTAAGCAACATGTAGAAAACACTAAAACCATGAAAAATGCATTAATTTATTCATTGCCATGCATTTGTGATCTTTCCACTTTCAGAGTACAGTTTAATTGACTAGTTTAGAGACCAATTAATCCCTTTACATTTAAGTCCATCACTGAATCCTCTCCAAATAATTTAGCTTCTACATGCTGACTCCCATTTGATGTCCCTGGTGAGTGAATGTAGTTGAAACAGGTGGCACACAAATTGCGTTTAGTAATACAGAAAGAACAGCATTAGCAGGGATATGAAGTATTAAAGAAAGACTCACAATTCAGTCAACCATATTTACTCCTCTATCCTCTTGTGTTCCAGCTCCCAATCATATCCTGAATGTTTTATTTTTTTAAAATGACAATTGCAGGTCCCAGATAATTATTTTAATTTTCATTAGTTTCTAGTCCTCACCTACCTACTGCTCCTCTCTTCCCTCAATATAGTTCTACAGGCTTTTCTCTGTCACCTTAGTCTTCTATCTTTCATATATTTAAGTTAATGTTAAATTGGCCGAAATTAATTCTAGAAGATAACATCTTGTTTAACCTCTTATTTCTGTACTTGAAAGCCCAAAATTTCAGGTTCTGTAATAACCATCCTCCTTCTAGGATTACTCTTCTGTAATCAGGTTTTCATTTCTGCTTGCCAAGCACACCTACCTAGTTTAACAAATTTAGTCACACTGTATCGCTTCATATCACTTCACAGAGACCGTAACTTCATTTCTTTATGGAGGTCCAGGAAAATGGTATCAAAAATGAGAGATGGATCTGTCAGCCAAGGAAATAATTACTCAGATGGGTAACTGAGACATTGGACACCATCCCAAACCTGCAAACTCCAGCAAGACAATCTTGGGTGGGGGGTGGGGATAAATTGAGGTTTTTGACTATTTAAACCACTCACAATCTCACCAATATTAGAATTGGATAGGACATGTTACTTTCCCACAAAATAACACATTGAAGGGTATCAGAATGAACATGACATTCTTCTGTTTACACAAAACTGTAACTCTGAAAATAAAGAAGTTCACCTCTTCTATAAGCTACTCAATTAAGCAAAGTTTGAAAAGAAATAGTATTTCCAATAAACTGTAGTTAAAACCATGTCCTGAAGCTACATGAAGCTCAGATAAAGAGACATTAAAGTAAAATACTATTACTTTACATCAGTCCAAGATTTGTTGTATTTTAAACATCCACATAGACATATGATAAACAAATTATCTGAAAACTAAAGAAAACATGTTCCAAGAACACAATTCAAGAGAAAGAAAATAACTGTTCTGTCATACCAAATGCAAGGCTTCCTGTTTTCAGTTCTACCAAGTAACTTTATAATATAAATTATTTCCTCCTTAGTTTTTCCCTTGAGAACAAGTTTCTCTCTGAAACTGCTGCTAAAATGGAAAAAAAAAAACCCCGAAACCCACAACCAACCAGAAACAAACCACCACCAAACACACACACAGTTCTGCGCTGAGAAGTATTTTATAGAAACACCTGGCATACCAGTTATGTGCCTTTACAAGAACGAAACTACAAATCCTGCTGCACAGTATGCTTAACCAAACAAAAAGCTCTCGTGAACAGCACCCATTCATGCTGGGACAGTGAAACAAAATGCCCATCAAAAGAAAGGAAAAAGAGTATCATTTATTCATCCTCAGTCTTTTGTTATGACAAACCATTACTGATTTCTCCATTCTGAGACATGTGAGAACTTTGTGTAAACCTTAAGTAGGCTTAGTCTCTTTAAAACCCAGCTCCTGTGTCTTGGCCTATATTGCCATCTCTACTGCTGACTCAGGATCTCTGCCAGTTCAAACAATTCCTTAGGCAGGAATGTGCTGTAACATCAGTTTTGTACTGAATTCTCACCCACGTAGAGAAATGAAATGGTTGAAACTTCATAGACTAGTTCTGTGATGGCACACGTTTGCTTGCAAGAGAGAAACAACGCTGTTCAAAATGACTATAAACAAAAAATGAAAACAAAATTAAAGACATTAAGAGATGTCTTGGTCTATTAATTACCACGCAGAAAGCACACTGCTCTTGCACACGTATAGGCACTGTGTGCAGAGACCTACATACATATAATTCTGAGCTTCAGTGGATAATGCAAACACAGGGAAAAAAGACGCAGTTTGCTCTGATCTTCAAACCAGCCTCACCAGATAAAGTACTGAAAAGGATTCTAAATGAAAGGAAAAGCTGAACTCCATGAACCATATGTGCAAGCTACTATAAGGTAAAGTAGCTATACTTACACTTACCTCTGAAGTGTTTAGATTGCACAAGGTTCACAAAACTTGCCTGAAACCCCCTAAGACTTCATTATTTCTAACAGGTCACTGAGATTTGGCAGGATTTTCCTCAAGGTCAGAAACATTCTCTTCATGCTTTCAATAAAATACTGTCAAATTCTGACTGAATTACAGGGTGAAAAAAAAATAACCACTTCCCAATTTTGGTTTCTCCTCCTGCCCAGTAACTTGACAGCCTGCCAAGATTTCTGAACATCTAGACTCAAGTCCATGCTACAGCTATTACTGTTACCATCCTATTCCTGAAGAATCCAGAAATAGAGAAAACACAGGTGTTACCAGTAAACGTGGGAAAAGGGAAATGAGTTAGACTGAAATCACATCAATATCCCTCAGCATAGTCTGCAGCTTCAGGCTCCAATTTTTTTCAGTCTAGCCTATAGAAAATGTCTCATACCATAATTAATAAAATGGAACCAAAAGAAAAGGAGCTCTAAATCCATTTCCTCCACTCCCATTTTTTAAGTTTCTCACTTTTGCAAGTCATATTAAGCAATACCTCATCAGCTATAAAGCACACAAAGAGTTTATTTAGAAGCTATTCTGACAGATTAAAAAAGCTTCACTCCCAAGGAATCACTTTTTGATCCACGCTGCCCCTCTGAAAGAACCTACCATAACTTTGTCTACTGCAAGGTTGATTGTTTACACATACATCCTCCATCAGCGGCTGACATGGTACGTTTTACACTACTGTGAACTGCTATTTCCCTGGAGTTTCAGAATGAGCAAGACAGCCTGAGAAGACTTTTCTTTCTTAGTAGTTCAGAATTCCTGGAATGGTTCAGGAATCACTCCTGTGAGTCTTTCCAGCACCTTTATCACCATGGACAAGAACGAGCACTGTTGTAAAGAGCAGGCAATTAGACATAATGCAAGATACTGGAAAGGAATGGTCAAAGAAATTCTCACACATCAGCAAGGGTCTCTGTTGCCTCTTCAAACCCTGGTCTCTGCATTGGCACATCCTTCTTTCTGATATAGACAATTATTTTATGCAACGAGCAGCCTCACCCAGTACTCAGTCTGTTCTTTAGAGCTATCTACCAACCCTGAGCTGCCTGGCTCCACCACATCCCAGCAGCTACAGCATATGTTTTGTTCTGGTATCCCTCTCCTCTAAAAGGAAGAGAGCTAACAGTAGAAAAGAGAATTTTCTTGGTAACACTGACCTGCTCTTTTTTCACCCCTGGCATCTGAAGACAGGCAGAGTCTTCACAACATTGTGTTTACATGCCCTGTGAAGGGGGGAGTCACTTCCTTTTGAAAATATTCTGGTAAATGGTGGGATTGTTCACCAGCCTGATTTCTATCAGGAAACACGAGAAGGTTTTTGAAGATGCAAGTACAATAGGCTGCATAATCTTAACGCTGTTCCCACAGAGATGTCAGGCTTCCATCATGCACTTAAACAGCTGTCTGCATACAGACCTTTATCAAGCTCCTTTGTTTCAGCACATTCAACTATTATAGAAAAAAAAGACACAAATATATGTGAGCAAAGAGGAAAGTCAGAACATACGTTATAATGTGTGGTCTTGTGTGGAGTAGGTTGGTAATACTAACATTGAAAATGAATGAAAGGAGTAAAGAACATGCAAATCATTTCACTTTTTCCTTTAGGGCGTATGATTTCCTCAATACGCAGGCTACCGACTCTACTTAACTATCAGAAAAACAGAAGCTGCCTTTGTCAATGCTTAGTGACCTATTAAAAAATTCTACTGTAAAATGAGACTGTTTCAGGTGTTACAGAAGGTCTTGAGAATCAGATACCGTTATTTGCAGACAGCAATAGATAAATTGCACAAAAAGGTTTTATTCTGTCTTTAAAACTTTCCTGACCTTACCGTCATTGAAATGACAGACCTGGCCTATGGAAACATCCTTATCAGTGGAATGGCAAAAAGGTTAAGTCCAGACTTGCATTTTATTCCAGAATTTAAATCTTAGGTGTAAGAGGTAACTCTTTGCACAGAACTGGTACAGAATGGAGTCACACGATGTTGTTTAAAAATATCTGTAAATTCACTCTATTATCAAGTTGAGGGGGAAAAAAGAGACAATGCTGCCCTAGCGACACCACACCTGCATCTTTACCACTTAAACCCCGTTACCATAGCAACTGCTATGGTCTCAGTGTCACTCTATACAATCACGAACTGGAAATGGAGTGTATCACAACCCTAACAACTATATACTTGAGAAACAGAATTGAGAAAAAGCCTTATTTCACAAGGGTTAAAACAAAGGCTCTTTACTCCCTTGAGTGCTTTTGTTTTGTTACCATGGACTTTTGCATACCTCCCAGTAAGCACAACAGAATTACAGAGAACATGCTAATATTTCTGATCACATCCTACACGCTGGATGAAGAGCAAAATGGGTGCAGATGGATAGGGTTTTATTTTTAGGCAGGGTAACTACTGTTCCTTTGAGAAAATCCAAAGCTTGGAAAGCAGTACTACTGACAAGACCTCACTGTGGTGAAATGCAGTGCAATTGTGGGAAAAATCTTAAAATCCTCCATGTGTAGAAAAGGTTTTGAGTTAAACTCCTCGATAAATAAATTATTTTTCCTATTTTTTTCATGACAGATGAGAAGTACACAAGAGTATATTGAGTACATCGATACATAAATCTGGGGACTATTTAGTCCAGAGTAACAGAAAGTAAACAGCAAGTAAATATTCAGCAAACTCTAGCTGTCTACTGTCTTTTGTTTTCTCATGAAGCAACTCAGATATTAAAAAAAGAAATCTGTATATGTCCTTTGATTTCAAAGCATATCATTTTACAGTTGACACATGAAGGAAATTTATTCAGGGATGACCTGAAAAATTTTGGTAAGTATTATTATCTTCGATAAGTGCTTCTGAGTCAGATTCAAGGAATTACTTTCAGATTCACAAAGTATTTGTATTAGGACAGTGGGCATTTTTACTGAGCCTAAAATTTTTTTAAATCCTTACACTAGGTCTTTCTGAGAATCAGGCTACAGGAATTTGTCTTCTTTGCACAATTAAGAGACAATTAAAAGACTCCTCTTTTTTGATGTCCTAGTTTTACCAACACATGATTAGTAGTAGTGTTTACTTCATAAAGATGTGGCTTTATTTTCCTTCAAAAAATAATTATTGGGAAGAAACCGCAGATCTAATAGAACAGCAAACTTCAGACCACCTGAAATGCAACAAGAATGCTTAAAAGCACTACAAACATCACTCTCAAAGGAGAGAAAATTTTCTTAACACTGTTTTGATATTTTTTTATTTTTTAAAAAATAATTAATCAGAAAGAGAAGATTCTCTTAGTAGCCCAGCTGAAAACAAAATTCTGAAGGGATCTGACTGTTTTGGGCAGACAGAGTATGAACTGTAAAACAGGCTACCAACTTGAGGAGACACAGACAGGAAAATATTAGGTTTCTAAAATATAATTAAAGTTTGTAAAATATAGTTCCTTTTAGTGAAGGAAAATCAAGTTACTTATTTTGAAAAGTACATTATAGTGGATAGTTTTGTTTGTGGGGTTTTGTTATGTCTGGGGGTTTTGGGGGGGGTTGTGGGGTTTTGTTGTGTTTGGCGGTTTTTGTGGGGTTTTGTAAAGTTTTGTTGTGTTTGGGGTTTTTTGGGGTTTTTTTGGGGGGTTTTGCTGTGTTTGGGGTTTTGGGGGGGTTTTGTGGGGTTGTGTGGAGTTTGGGGTTTTTTTTTGAGGTTTTGTGGGGTTTTGTTGCGTTTGGGGTTTTTGTGGGGTTTTGTTGCGTTTGGGAGTTTTGTGGGGTTTTTGTGGGGTTCTGTTGCGTTTGGGCTTTTTGGGGGGTTGGGTTGCGTTTGGGCTTTTTGGGGGGCTTTTGGGGGGCTTTTTGTGGGGTTGGGTTGCGCGTGGGGGTTTTTGGGGGGCTTTTTGTGGGGTTGGGTTGCGCGTGGGGGTTTGTGGGGGGCTTTTTGTGGGGTTGGGTTGCGCGTGGGGGGTGTGTGGGCTTTTTGTGGGGTTGGGTTGCGCGGGGGGGGTTGTGGGCTTTTTGTGGGGTTGGGTTGCGCGGGGGGGGGTTGTGGGCTTTTTGTGGGGTTGGGTTGCGCGTGGGGGGGTGTGTGGGCTTTTTGTGGGGTTGGGTTGCGCGTGGGGGGGTTTTGTAGGCTTTTTGTGGGGTTGGGTTGCGCGTGGGGGGGGTTTGTGGGCTTTTTGTGGGGTTGGGTTGCGCGTGGGGGGGGTTGTGGGCTTTTTGTGGGGTTGGGTTGCGCGTGGGGGGGGTTGTGGGCTTTTTGTGGGGTTGGGTTGCGCGTGGGGGGGGTTGTGGGCTTTTTGTGGGGTTGGGTTGCGCGTGGGGGGGTTTTGTGGGCTTTTTGTGGGGTTGGGTTGCGCGTGGGGGGAGTTGTGGGCTTTTTGTGGGGTTGGGTTGCGCGTGGGGGGTGTGTGGCCTTTTTGTGGGGTTGGGTTGCGCGTGGGGGGGGTGTGGCCTTTTTGTGGGGTTGGGTTGCGCGTGGGGGGGTTTTGTGGCCTTTTTGTGGGGTTGGGTTGCGCGTGGGGGGGTTTTGTGGGCTTTTTGTGGGGTTGGGTTGCGCGTGGGGGGAGTTGTGGGCTTTTTGTGGGGTTGGGTTGCGCGTGGGGTGTGTGTGGCCTTTTTGTGGGGTTGGGTTGCGCGTGGGGGGGTGTGGCCTTTTTGTGGGGTTGGGTTGCGCGTGGGGGGGTTTTGTGGGCTTTTTGTGGGGTTGGGTTGCGCGTGGGGGGTTTTGTGGGCTTTTTGTGGGGTTGGGTTATGTGTGTGGGGGGTTTGTGGGCTTTTTGTGGGGTTGTGTTGTGTTTGGGGGGGGGGGGTTGTTTGGGTTTTTTGTTTGTGGGGGTTTTTTTGAGGGGGGGCTAGGTTGGGTTGTTGAGGGTTTTTTGGAGACCTTGACTCTAAGCTTAGCCTGGCAGATCTTAGTACTGTTACTGCTTGAAGCCCCAAACCCCTCTTCCAAATTGTCATCTTTATTGTTAACCTCGTCAGAACAAATCCAACAGATTCTGTATCTTTTAACATTTCTCTGTGCTTGTAGGAAATGCAGAATTCTCTTGCACAGAAAAAAAGACTAGAAAGACTTAACTGTTCAGTTGCACAGTGAAACATGGAACACAAGTTGGACTTATATTGTGCAGAGGTCCCAAAATTTTAAATTTCTTAAAATAATCATTTTTTTCTTTTTTTCTTTCTTTTTTTTTTTAATACAGAAGCTGAACATAAATAGACACTATCAGGCTTAAATATCTTTGAATACCTTTAATCCCTGGATTAAAATGTAAAATATCATTATTACATTTTCATTTTGTAACACAGCAGACTCTTCCCACAGTCGGAATCACATACAATTACTCTTTGTGAAGATCACCTTCCCATATTCTTCCCCTGCTCCCCACCTCAACAACACTGGGTACAAAACAGGGACAAATACGCTACGAATGCTGCTTCATCTCTGCTTGGACCTTCTCTCCTCTTCATGGAATATCAATGGACTTCTACTCCCCCTCACTTCATCCCTCCACAACTCCAAGCTCCTCCATCTTACTGAAACAAGGGCTGGCAAAAGTGGTTGTTTGTGGGCTGTAACCCCTTGCTGGTGGATAAGGCAAACCCTCACCTCCATCTTCCCCAAGCCTCTACTGTGCCAGTGCAGTAGCAAAATGAGCACACAAACAGCAAAGTTACGCAAGAAAACAGATGCCAGATGAGGGCAGGGACACAGCAGACTCATAAGTGCAGGGAGCAAAAGTCTTCAAATCAATGTATGTAGAGATCAAGTATGCACAATTTTATAGACACCTGCAAAATGTGCAGAGACAGATGAGAAAGCATATACCTACATGGTATCTGTATTTCAGGAATGGGCTGTAAGCCTTCCGCAATTAGACCAGCATTTTTATAGCTTCATGAATTTCCATGGCGTTTTGTGATTAAACATCTGCTGGCTTTCATCACAGGATAATACTGGTAGGCATGTTTTTGGATAACAACTTCAGGTATGAATACTATGAAGGTAGATTCAAAGTCGGTCTACTTTGGTTTACTGGTAACCTATTTGCTAAGAAAATCACATGGGTACTTTATGCCCAAGAGCAAAAAACAGAAAACATGTCAGAAGCTATAAAAGATTTTGCTGGACTCCTGCTGAGAAGCCTGCTTGTTAGATACAGCATTCATACATTTATGTCTTATTTTGTTACCCTCTAATAAGAACAGACTAAAGTAAGCACATCCCTGGTAATAGTACTTTCCTCTTTCACAGAGATAAAACAAACAATCTCACTGTATAGTACCTCTTATGTCACTGAAGGAATTACCTTTCTGTACTTCAAACACTGCAGTGAAAGAAATGAAAACCGATCTTAAAATAACATTGTATCCCTAGTAAGCTCATCATTGGTTTAACTAAAAGTTTTTGAATACCCTAAATCAGCAGGTAGCAGAAAAATACTCTTCACATACCCACACGGAGCACAGAACTTCCACTTCCAACTGACAGTACTTTGCTACCTCCTGCACACTGTAATAAATCCACAGAACGAAAACAAAGAAAAATAGCACTACTACAGATTAAGAGTAGCTAGAGGCCAATCAGTTTAAAGAAAGCACCTGAATAACTGGCTTAAGATATGTTTTCTAATAAAGATATTGCATCCCATTTTTGCATCCCGATTCAGCAATTAAAAAAAAAAAAAAAAAAAAGAAGCCTATGCCATTTTTCTAGTTCAACACAATTACTACAACTTAGGACTGAAACAGGTAGAACAAATACAAGGCTCTAAAATTGCTCATTAAGCTAAAGACACTACAGTAAGTGCTTAAACAAAATATCCAAACTGAAGGAAATGCTTCCTTGTTTCTTCTTATACTCCATCTGCTTCAAGAACAAAATCAAAAAGCAGATGCAAAAAAATCATTCTTTCAGCAAAAGATAATCCATAAAGTTACATTTATTTAGTCTCAGTGTAGGTATTTCTTTAAGATACAGCAAACTGCAGACAGGAATGCAGACAAGCAATAAAAAACTTACTCTATTTTGCTTCAATTTCATTCCCATTGCAGTATTAGCTGCCAATACTAACGAGCTGACAAGTATGTCTCTTATCAGGTGATTGTGCTCTCAGTACTCAAGGGAGACAAGTTTTGGGGAAAAAAAATAAATCCATTTCCTCACCTGCATTTGTCAAAAACAAGCAATCCTTTGGAATTTTATTCGGTTAAGATTTAAATTAAGGTCCCTATTTATTGGTATTTATAATAAAACTGTATTTGCTAGTACTATACTTCTACACAACTGAAGAAATGTTTTATCCAATTTTGTACCGTGTTCCAGTTTCTGGAATAAATGGAAGCAGACCCACTCACCCCAGCCCCTGCAGGTACCCAAGGCATAGCTGGACAGCTGGCAAGCACTGGGACATCTCAGACCCACTCCATGCAGCAAAGGCAAATCAACTCTCTGCCTGCATGCACAGAACATCACTGCAATTCCTTGGAACTGTGCGTTGCACCAATGTAATGACTCTTGGTATTCATTTTTCATAGAGTAGGATTCCATGAGAATCAAATTTTCACCCGTGAAAGAGAAAATACCGAATATATGAATGAATGAATTCAAAGAATTTCTGCAAAAACAGAGGACTGGCACTTTAACGAGAGAAATAAAAGAGCCTTGAACAGCATGCTGGACGACAACAATTCAATTAGAAGACCGGAGCTGGGAAAGGATATTGATTTATATTCTCATCTCATCATTGTAACTTCTGGTCAAACCCAATCACTTAGACTTAAGTATGCAACTTAACCCAACTACATTCACATTCCTCAATGAAATGAAGTTTAAAGTAACTTCATAAAGCCCACTGAGAATCCAAATGAAGAAAAAACAAACAAACCAAGGAGCAGAACATTTATGATAGTGAGGAAGCACCATGTGTGACCTCCTGACCAAAGCTCCAACCACCAGAAGAAGCCGTCCAGCAGTTTTAAGTTATTAAATGTTATTCTCTCCTGACCATCACCAACACAATCCAATAGAATTGCTCAAACATCAAAAAGAAAAAAGAAGCCTCCTTCCCTCCATCACCACCACAAAACCCCCCCAGCTAAATTAACAAAAAGCATGAGTGATGCCATACTTTCTTCATACTTCAATGGCCTACAAGGATCAAAGTCCCTACATTTCTTACGCATTCTGTAGCCTATTTTTTGCCCTCTTTAAGACACTGTTAGTTAAGACAGGCTTTCAGAAAAAAAATAAAAGCTTCCCTCGAATAAAGAAATTTTACATAGTCCTTGTGTAAAAATTAAGTGTAAAATTAACATTTAAAGTATTATGCTTTTTGTCACACTGGCCAATAATACATAAGTGACAGAAGTTGGGAACATTTTATGTCTTGCAAGAGTATCAGTAATGAGAACTTGCTTCTGTCACTGTGTACGCATTATACAGAAATTTCTAAAGTTACTTAAAAGCCACACATTTGTATTTTACATAAATTTAACTTTCAGCAAGTATCTGCTTAGAGGAAGAAGCATTTCAGTGATAAAAATGAAATTATATGTTTGTAAAAATCTGTTTACGTATTGATATGTAAAAATTATTTTTGTCACACAAGTAGTCAGTTTCTGATTACTTCCTGCATAAGTTTGAGAGGTTGGTGGCTGCGTAACCGCTAGCAATTGCCAACTAAATGTTGTATGTACCCTCCTACATAGTGATAGAACAAGAGATATTCTTATTTCAGTCATACAATTAGTCCTACATCAAGCTTAAAGGGAAACTGTTCTTTCTGGTACTTCTAAGAATATCTTCAAAAGAATTCAGAAAACTAGAAACAGCTCATCTAATTCAAGACACATAGTCAGTTCTCCTGACCCATTTCACTGATCTCTTTTGGAGGAAAAAAACCACACCACCACCACCACCCATCAAAAACCACCAAGAGAAAACATACAATAAATTATCTTAAGCTGAAAAGAGCATGGAATGCTTAGAGATTATTTTCAGGTGTAAAAATCCCAATGATATATAGCCAACACTTCAAAACACTTGTTGGCATCAAGAGGAAAGCTCTGATCCCCTCCGCTCCTCAGACATAACTATGCTGGCAAATGCCCTACTGGAGATGAACCTGCAAGACCAAAGAGCTACCTCTTGCTAGTTTGATTTCTTGAGAACTGTTTTAAACCATTTGAATACAATGATCCTTGCAAATTTAAGCTATACCAGCATTAGACAGGTTTGTTGGTTCTTTTCTTCACAAACTCTAAGCAGAGAAAGATTTCTTAGTAGTCTTAGTTGTTGAGTCACTACAGTCAGCGTTTAGAGGTGGGAATGGTGAGGTACATGTAGTGCAAAATCCATCTTTTCCATTACACATTCACTGCTGAAAACAAGACATCCATATTCATCTTTTTAAAAACCTTATCTGTAAACGCATACAAAGCATACATATCATGATCATACACAGTACATGTGAACCGTAAGAATAAGGTCACTTAAGTGAAAAAACAAACACTAACTGGCTGTAAAACACTGTCTGTCTGGGTTGCAGGAGGAAGGTAACACCTATTTGCAGTACAAAATCACTGGAATAAGACATATAATGGTTTAAAGAAACTATCAGCACTGGGAAAACTAGCAACGATTATAACAGTGTCTCACTGCAAGTAACAGGTAGTACTATAGCAAACTAGTGATGCCTACATACGAACTACTACACGGCCCTGGTTGGGTACAGTATACACACTACAATTGTTGCCAAAGAATTAAACCATATGAAACTAATTACAGACGGGATTCTGTACAGCTTTATTTTTACTTAAGCAAACAATATCAAGATTCTTGAAGTACCTAAAAACATGTGTCTCATGAGAATTTTGTAGTTAACTATGTTTTTCCCTACAATTTGTTCTTCTATTACCTAAGAAAGGCTGATCGTAAGTAGTGTGTTACCAATCTAAGCAAGCCCTAGAATTTCCATTTCTAAACTTCTCTTCATAAAGCAGAAAAGATTTCAATTTTCCAGCAGCTACAGGAATTCAAAGGAGCAGGGGCTCGGGGCAGGGCTGGTGGTGGTGTTCAGATATCAAATTTTATCACATGTGGAAGTTTGAAAGAAAACTAAATCTAGGAAAACTATTTAGATACAAGGCACAGTGTGATTTTGTAAAAACTATGCCGATTTAATAACAAGTCAAAACATTGTTGTCAGATGGCTTCAGCAGGTTCTGTTTTCCTTGTGTTAGGATCAATTCATGAGTTGAGTACAAGGGAAGACTTCCTTCAGGGTTGAAAGGGTAATTTAGATTCTATGGTCCATTAATTTCTTGGCTTCTTTCCCCAGTCTGCTCATTAGTGTGAAGTGCAGTGATGAGTTTCAGAACATGGAAGTTAAAACAGCATCTACAAAATTCCTCCACACAATGATTGCAAAACATCTATCAGAATTAATACAGCTTTGAATTTTTTTGACCTAGAATTTGTACTGGTGGCCTGCATCAGTAACTGGTTTTACCTTTAAAAATGATACAAAGTCAGATAATTACATCATTCATGGCTTCTCAGGGTTACTCACCAGCATTTAAGCCAACAGCCTCCAAACAGACAAACTAGTTTTACTTCAGCTGAATTAGTAACAGATGGAGAAGATACATTAACCTCAATCACAAGGTTAAACAGATAATTATGAATAAAAAACCCAAACCAAAAACGCAAATCTTCGATATTATCTGATCCTATTAATGTTGCGTGTGCAAAGAGTAACACATAGCTCAGTATAAGAATAAGGAGAATTATTTAGGTCTCTTGAAGAAACAGATTTCTCTATTTCTTTCCTTCAAGAAGCACAGACTGCAACCGTTGAGCTGAAGAAACCAAATTTGATACCATGGAGGCACACAATCCATAAACTTGTGAGTTCTAGACTCCTAGAAAGAGTTACTCCTATGCAGTAGTATTAGCTTGTTTTAAACACTAACATGATATCACCCTTTTCTTCCAGTGAGTAGGATGGAAAAGAGGCTTACATTTAGTGCTGTTAGCCTATTTAAGACAACTTGGTACTACACCTCTGTATACATTAGGAGCAGTCAGAAAAAGATTTGGGATTACCCTTCATGCATTCCCCACCCTGTATGTCGGGGCACAGTCATTAGTTTTCTTTTTCAAACAAACAGTAAAGAAATGGTATAGACCACAGGAATGTGTAATTATTTTGTTAGTATCCACCTTCAGTCTCAATATTTTAAGTACATTATCAGCAGAATAAAGGAAAAATTTAAGTAAAAACAGACATACGTTGAAAAAAGTTGAATTCAACCCCTTCCTGGGATTTGGCTGGCTTCATTGACAACACTTCACAAGAGAATATAAACTTCACTAATTCCTGCCATCCAAGGTGACTATACTAGAACTTTCTGCAATATGCACCATTTCTAACTCAAGGCATTCGTGTGGGTTGCAAAGCCTGTCACCCCGCTCCCAAGGAAAGTTTCTGTTCTCCATAGTGGTACAGAATTGCGACTGCTATTTTCTTCAAGGTGAGTTTTATACAGCAAGCTCATCCTGACAGAGTAAAAAATTCTACCAGTAAATACACCTTGCCAGACTCCAGCACTAGATCTTTTCATCACTAACGGAACCAACCAGCTTCAACTATTGAGCATGGCAGCATTTCACAGTACTGGCTTGTGCACAAGGTGAGCTTTCACATTAAAGCTACCGAGAGCGAGCTAGTAAAGGCTAGAGAATGTATGACAACATAAAAGAAGTGAATGAAGTCCATGTTAATTTTGCCTTGTCCTTGCTAATTTTTCCTGCCTATATTAAGTCTTTCAGTTTGCAGCTTAACATCTATGGGCAAATTATTACACAGATAATCCAAGCAAGTGCTATGCTACTGCTTGGAGGTGGTCAAAGTGCCGTCTATTGTTGAGGTCAATCCTGTACCACATATCACAGTTTTCTTACATTGCTTCAGCTGTTTCCTCTTGTGCCATTTCAGACTTTGAGGCTAAGGTGGTTGCTGTGTTTGAATTGATTAGCCCAGCACAACGGGATGGTAACAAATAATAAAATTATACTATAGTATACCTGCTTTTCAAGATGCAGACATAAAATACTATCTCTGCATTAGAGTAATTCCCTGGAAAAGAATCACACTACCTGCATTCCCTTCTTACATTTAAGAATAAACACTCTCCCAGTAGTAAAATGACCTGGGTGGAACAGCACAGCTAACATTTTTCAACCATCAGCAAACATTTTCATAATGCACTGTTCACAAGGCAAAATTTTAATCAAAACCAGTTTGTTAACATTCTTAAAGTGCTACTATCTACTATGGAGACTAGGTCAGAGCAAGTAGCAAACAAGAAAATCTAAATATTGACCTGGCAATAAAATTCCTATCTAAAATTAAGCTCCTAAAAATAGGACTCACTTTTTGAAGTGCTTCTTGAAATGCAAGCTATATTGTGTGCATTGTGCAAACAAAATCATCCCACAAAAAAAAAAAAAGAAGTAACAGTGATGAGATCACTGTATTTCTAAATACACATGTAGAGATATATATACACCCACATATTACCAACCTCAAATGATCACCTGTACAAAACCTAAAGGTCATCTAGGGAGGAGGGAGAAAGAAACTTAACTCCCTTCATCCTGTCAGTAAATACAGCCAAACATATGGTTTGGAACCTGAAGTCATGTTGGGAAAGTTTTAAGATTGTATGGGTACATGACAAGCATATGATTAATTAATCCCCAAAACATGTGAATAATATCTAGCATAAGATAGTATAACAGGAGTATGTAACAAATACACAATTCCTGTTTTCATGTGTTGGTACACACAGGGGGGTTTTATTAAGGATTGCTGAACTGCTTTGCAAGTGGGAAGTCCAGAAACAAATCAGGCAGCTTATATGCTAGTTAAGCCTTTATAGCGTATCACACAATCTTATATTCCATATATAGCTAATACCTGCTTTAGGAAACAATCCAAAAAAGTTGCTCAACTTGAAATGGAGATTTCAATTCCACATTCAGATCAGAAAGCTGAAGTATCATTAGCAGGCTATTTGGCTGGGAAAAGAATCTCTTTGAAGCTGCTCATGGGTTTGGAATGTACAAATGAAGACTGTATCCTAATTCAGCCAGACAAGGAAGTAAGGACATAACTTTAAACAATCATGTGGTTACAATGGCTTCAATGGAATGTGATAGCCTGAAATTATGTGCGGCTCAAGTGTTTTTTAAATAAGAACTTGAAGTAATCAAACTGCAGATGAAGGAGTGTGAGTACTATTAAAGCCAGCATGCATCATATACAATACTTTTTATATGATGTTCTAACTGCAACATTCAAAATGCATTTCTCATTATTTATCCTAGTTCAGAACACACTGCACTTTCACCGTCTACAATACAGATGTGTATCGTTTATGCTGTCAGAAACTCACCCACAAAACTGTGTTTCCTGACCAATACTCATTAGTTTATTTCACTTTTCATTACTTGAGGCCTACCTCATAATAAGTCAAACCTATATTAACATCTTTTTATTTCCAAGTATCTCATTTGAAAAAAAACAAACATCCACCTAAAGAGTGGTTAAGTATTCCTTTGCTTTACTATTTTTGATTTTTTAATACAGGTTTATTGTTGTGTTTGGGGTTTGTTCATTTGTTTTTAATAAATCAAGTTACAGGGCACAACAGTAGCATAGGTCCATGGTTGGGGTTTTCCAGCACTGACACATGTAAGCATGACTTAAATCTTCAAACATACCGTTACATGGTTTTATAAGTAATCCCAATGGAACTGTTTGCATGTAAAATTAACTAATAGCAAAGTATTTACCACACCTTGATCCTTAAGCAGTATCATTAGGTTTAGAAAATTTAAATTATTTCTAACTGCTGTTATTTAGGTTTTTACAGAAAAATTCCTATAGGAAGCACAACCGTTTACTCAACTGCAAAACAGAAGAGCAGCTCTGTATACACATTTCCATTTTTCACTAAAATACCTGAAATTATATTCCTTCCCAAAAAATCTAGTTAAAAAGAACAGTGGCAACATATATCTATAAATATGTACAGATGATGTAATGTGTGTGTGTATGCTGTAATTATCCTACAAGCAGAGTCCAAGCATCGGTAGGCATCATATTTTTGTACTATATTTACAGTTCATTTCAGTATAAGGGGTCTCTAAACTAATAAACAAACAAAGCAAAAAACCAAGGTGTTGTTAAAAACATAATCACATACAGATGTGTCATCTGTATTAAGGCAGAATTTTAACATAATTTGATGAGTGCCATTCTTTGGTACACAGAAGAGGCCATCTATTAGCCAGAAAAGCCATTACCATAGGAAATCCCTTCGACCTCATCAACAGTACAGTAATAGCTTCTCAGATAGGGTCAGGCTTGCATGGTCAGCAAAAAAGAAAGTAAAAACAGCTTTCTACTCCCACTTCTCCAGGGAAGGCTGAATATTAGGCTATTAGGTAGTCAGATACATTATTTTATAGCTAGCAAAGCCCTTGGGTAATAAAGAATGAGCGCAACTGCCACAGGCAGCTTTACAGGAAATTGTGTGAAACAATGACAGATGCTCCAGAATTGTTTCAAAACAAGAAAGCCAGGAAGAGCAGTGTGTCAGCTGAGGGCTTTTTTTTGCTCATGAACTATATTCTCTGGCATGTTGACAGAAACTACGTGCATAAAATTGTATTTTGAGATTTTGTGCACATATGCACACACAGAGCCATATGAATACAAAGTTAAATAATTCTATCCACAAGTAAAAATCTTAAATGTGTATTTTTATTGCCATTCTCAAAAAGAGTTGGAAAAGCCTTCCTCATTTAACAGAAATTTCTCAAGGAGCGGACTGGGAAAGCAAGCTAACAGGAGCACACAACGAAATCAAAGCTTTTACATAAAACTTTTCTGGAAAGTTTTAAGTCTTTTTAAAAAAAAAAAACCACAGGTATTTAAAATACCAAATCTCACAAACCCTCACTTGGATTTAATATCCTTATCTTCTCAACACAGGACTTATATCACCAGAGCTAGATTTTAAAAGCAATTGCTTGCTGTAAGACAAGGAAAAAAAAAAAAGACACCAAGCAGGATCTTAAAGAAACAAATAATGCCCAACTCCAACTGAAATAAACACCAAGTAGGTGCCTAAACATGTCTGAATACCCTACAAGTAGCTACCTGCATATTAAATCACATAGATGCTATTAATTGCACCTAAAACCAAGTTTCTCAAGGTTCTGAACTACAACAAAAAATCATCTTGCAGATTTAGGAACTGTAGAAGAGAGATGAGTCTTTTACACAGTTCAGCTGGCGATCTGCTTGCTTTTGGCAGAATGACATTCATCTTATTATTTTGCAGTGCCATCCAGGTTTTTAATAAATAAAACTGAGTTTCTCTGATCTTCTAGTTGTTTTATGTGTGTAACTAAACACGTCTCTTTCGTGCTTAATATATGTTTACATTTCCAGTGTACTTTTTGCAATAAACTGCTTTAATTATTTATTTGCTTTAATATGCTACCATTGCAGTATGTAAAAATTCATTTGACTGGCTTTTATAGAGACCTTTATAAAAAGGTTTTTGTATTTAAAGGTTTATATTTAAAAGCTTAACAGTAAAATCACATCAATAAAGTCAGCTTAGTACTTTCCAAAACAAAGTAATGGAATTTCAGTGAAGTATGCATCTGCAAAATGTAAAGGTGAAATTACTGTAGCATTGCCGACTACGTGAGCACTTAATTTCAATTGTGATTCTAATTGTTTTTGAACGTCTATAGAAAACATCATCATTTAAAAAAGACTTTAGTCCAGATTATTTCTTCAAATTATAAACTTTGTCATTTAAAGAGTAATGCTTAAACCTCTAAAAAGAGCTCTGAAATTTTTTAAGCATGAAACTATCACAAAACCTCTTGTAACTTGACACATGAAGAAAGAACAATATCCCCCCTGGCTCCAAAGGTGGTGGAAGCCAAGTATTCTTGGTTTAATCTCTTGAGTTTTGTATCAAGGACATTGTACGCTCAGCTTTATTAAAGCAGTCCACAACAAAACAGGAGTGGAAAAAAAAAGCACACCTCCAAGTAGTAGACAGGTCATACAGGCACATAATATTAAAGCATGCCGTCAGAAAGCAGAAAGGCATTATGACAGTCTAAAAAAAAGCAATGCTGGTTTTAATTTTTGGTTGCTGTTGCTTGCACTGTACCAGAACTAGATTCTAAAATAAATCCATTACATAGGTTTGGTGAAGGGTTTGTTGGTCCATCTGCTCTCCACGAGAGCTAGATTTTTTCTGTAATACTGCACAAAGGACAAAGCTGCAGTATATGAAGCTGTTCTTAAAGATAAATACATAATCAAAAGAACTTTCACAAAAAATACACCATATAACAAAGTCAGTCCAGTCTCAAAACAGCAGTTTAGTTTTCAACCTGAACAGAAGTCACTGAACTAACACACTTATTCGCAGATCTCTTATGACAGTATATTGTAAAAGGATTGACTATTTTATTTTCCCAATTCAAACTAAATTATCTCCACTAACACAAAACAGTCATTTGAATTTGGAACATTAAATAGAGATATTTTTTTATACTCTTGAGCTAGTCATTTACATCTAAAATGTATTCTCATTTTCCCTTTATGTAGCATTTATGATCTTTGAAGATTCAACTGAAATCACCAGTGTCTGTGTGACAATTGTGAATATTCACATTTTTGCAATAGTGGCCTTAAGAAAAATGAAGTACAGCAGAAAATCCTGCTAGACTGCAAGCTTTATTACATATTAAGGAAACATTCACTATAATAGAAGAGCAGCGATTTAGTCCCATTAACAGTATTAGTGTTATCTCCTGTAAATAAAATGTGACACATGGGGTAGGGGAATAGATAATTAAACCCACTGGCTAGTAGAATTTCTCAATCAACTGCTTTAGAGTATTTTAATTCCTTCATTTACAATAGCTTTCTCTATAGTAACTTCCATCAGTAACATACTTAGTTCTCTATTGATTTTTACGATTAATACAATAGAGGTCCTGCAGGTTTGGATTAAACTGTATTAAACAGGTCTGTGTGGTAGTTTATACATTGTTCTGGCTTACTTTAATTAGTTCTTTTACTTCTCTCATTTATATAAACACTATAGCTACTTAAGTACCTCTCCTGAGATCACTTAGCCTCCTTTGATTTCTTCACAGTATTGAGACACAGTCCTTGACTTTGCATTTAAAAGAAACGTTATAATTATTAAAGCAAAATAATGAGAATCAGTAGAAGAGGGCAAACAGGACTGTAACAAATTCTGCTACTACTATGATACTGAAAAGATAGGAAAACCAGAACTCAAGGCAAAGAACTGCAGTACAACTTTACAACAGTTAGTGACTGCATTAAGGAAAAAAACCCAAACCCACAAATGGAATCAATATAGATAAACATATAGAAAAGGTGCAGGGGGGGATAAATTCTTCCTTAGGAATTCTGACTTTGAACAAGGTATTACTGGCCAGGAAAGAAGTTCTTCAAACTTTAGTAAATATTTCTACAGAGACACATCAATTCAGAAATAGCAAAGATGTCCCAAACAAAAAAAAAAAAAACCAACAGAATTTGGAAAGGGATGCAGAGCGAACAGAAGATACCATGCAACAGCCCAGAAAACCATGTCAGTATTCACATAAAAACAGGTATCATTCTGAATCTCCTCCATCTAAAGGAACGACAGTAGAAATAAGAGATGCACAAGGAGGTGACAAAAAAGGTAAGAAATACGGAATGTTTTCCATACAAAGAAGTTAAATATATACAGAACCTACATCGGAAAGGACATTAACTAAACAAAAGAGAAGACACGCTAAAATGAAAAGGACTGAGACAAAAAAGGATATAGACAGTTACATTCTCTCCTTCATACAGGAAGCATAAGACCTAACAGCGCACTAATGAATGAAAAAATTAGAACAAAACCCCCAGATTTTTGCCCCCACACACATTACATGGATGAGCTATGGTATTAATTACCAACAAGTATTTGTGCATGCTGAAATTCTGTGTGGGTTCAAACTCAATTAAACTCACAAAAGAAAAATTCATCAACAGTTGTTAAACACAAAAATATGTCGACTTGTATTGCCAAAACCAGCAGGAAGCTGACCAAGTGTACAGAAAAATAACTGTATTCTTGGCATGACCTTATAGTCTTCCCTAAGTTGTTCCAGTTTTGACCACTGCTGGAGACAATTTTTACATTAAGGGACTATTTAAGAGGAGTATCTGGGTATATTTATTTTTAAGAAACTAGAAGCACATAATAGCAGACAGCTTCCTGAAACATCCAGAATGACTGTATTACACTGCTTTTTATCTTACTTGGTTAAATGCCACATCTGTCTCATGGCAACACTTCCATTCCTTCCTAAATTAAATCTTTTTCTAGGAACTGGGTGGGACAGTTAATAATTTCACTATATGTCCCTGTGCTAGGGAACTGTTGTTCAAAACATCAGATCATAAACACTGTTTAAGTAACATTGTGTACGCACACAGACATGTTTCTACATAATCTGAAGACTAGTAAAAGGATAACTCCATACATCAGACATACAAATGCATAAATTAAGACTGTTGGATCCTACAGCAAGGAAAAAAAAAAAAGTATTTTGATGTTCTTCCTTCAGATCTTCTCCATCAGCTTTCCAGTCAACAGATGGAAATCATATAATTAAATGTACTGATTTCATCATCCAAAAAACACTTGCAGTACCCCATGTATTTAACAGCTGGCAACATGAAGAGATAAAAAAGCGTCAAGATCCCTCAAAGTAATTTTTGCAGCTTGCTTTCCTCAAAGATGACAGAAAATTCCATTTTCTGGTGGGAAATTCAATCTACCCCTGCATTACCATCTTGTCCTCCTAAGATTCTTCTCTTAACAGTCCTGTCATGACTGCAGTCAGAGTGGCCATTAGGATTAGTTCCTTGCTCTCCCATGTTGTGGTGTGAATCATGAGTCCATATTTTGGAAGTCTTTGATTGATTCATATAGCTACCTTCAAGGTGGTGGCTCCCATTTCTCATGGACTGCCTTCCCCATCCCCCACCCCCAGGGAGGAAATACCAAAAGAAGAATTGTCACCATAACCAGACGGATAGAAAATCAGGGGAGCATAACTGTTCTGCATGCAAGTTTCAATTTTCCCAAATATTCTGTAACTAGTAAATGCACTGCTGAAATTTAAGATGGCAATCATTACACAATATAGCTTAAGAAAACTGGTTTTCAGTCCAAATCTGGACTGGTTCTCAGAAATTGACAGAAAACTTGGAACAACAAGCCAAGAAGAAAGGGTGGAGAGAAATGGTGGAAATCACTCATGTAGGAACAAACTATCTTGGAAGTCACACACAGAAGAATCACATAGACATTGCTAAATCCAGTGATGCATGAGGAATGACTGCTGTTTTTTCTTATAGATCACCAAGGATCAAAAGGCATTGCCACATGAGCAATTTGAGATCAGAGTATACTTCATCTGCAGTTCCCTGGATAGATGAACCCTGACCAAAATATTGACTGAAGTCATTCTACAGAGACACACTTTCAGGATTTAGAGTGCCTTTTTCCTACGTAACGTAGACTCTTTGTAAGAGACAAACTAATCTAACAGTAGTACTTCAAATCCTGAATAACAGCATCCACATCCAAGTATTCTAATGGCAAATCTGCAGAGGTATAATTATAACAAAGCAGTTTGCACCGCGCATCTTACCACAGAGGCAAGCCATGATTTGATCCCCTGCTGTAATGACAAATGTGATGTCAGCAGATGGCAGTGTGAAGCATATTATTCGTAAAGAAGAATAGTTTGTCAATGCTCAAGAGGCGAGTGAGCTCTTTGCTGGGCACCTGCAAAAAGGTCTACTCCTTAGTCATTACCCAGCCTTTGCTTTATTTACAGGGTAAAGTCTAGAGAGACTAAACGCAGTCTGATATATTACGGGGGGGGGGGTGGGGTGGGGGGTGGGGGGGGTATGTTTACCGACTTTTCGGGAAGAAAACATAATATCTGCTATGACTGATGCTGGGAAAGAGAGGCCTGTCTACATCACAAGTCAGAAGCAAGAGAGCCATACAAGTGAATATATCCTACCAGAAGCGAGACTAGTCAGCTCAGACCCAAATACAGCAAATGGCTCCAGTTTTCTTTCTCAGAATTTTTTTATCCAGTGTTTGCTCATTTCCCAACTCAGAACACACCAAGTCACTTCTCTGTCAAACTAAAAGCACCTGAAATTCACCCAGCATTTGTGACTGAGAAATTACCTACTCTGCACATGCTCCTCACCCTGCCTTCAGCTTAGACCACATATAACCTGTCTCAAGTTTAGACCAAAGGAACAAGGTGTACTGTGCAACTCCGAGTAGGAGGACATGAGACTTCTTCCTGAGGTTTTGCCTTCAAAGGACACAATTCCTCAACAATTAACCCCCAAATTGCAGTTTGAGGGAGGTATGCAGGCAACTGATCACACATCTTCTGCCAGAACCTTTTCCTCCCTACCCATCCTGCCCCACTCTTGTCAGTGAAGCAGCTAAACTTCTTCCGATGAGATTTTTTTCAAAGACAAAAAATAAAAGCCTAGTCGCTAGTCAGTAATTCTTGCTACAAGGCACTCAAGAGAAAGCATCAGAGTAACAACCACCAGTTGATTCATAATACATTTTACTAAACAAACTATTGTTTGTACCACCAAATATAAGTGCTCTAACTGCAGCTCCTCCCATTCTAGACAATTTGAAAAAAAAAAATATTACTGAGCTCAGTTACAGTCACTATGCATGAGAAGAGTGAACCCTCAGAAGCAAACAAAGCAGAAAGGTGAGAAGTAACTTGAAAACCTCAGTGAGCATTAGTTCTATCCTTCCAACAACGAACTGGAGCCATACTTTAGAACTTTGCTTTACTCCCTTGCCAAGTAAATTGAAGCTAACAGAATTCATTAATGATGATATATTTTAAGATCTATCCATTCTGTAATTACTGTAGATCAGCAGATTGGTCCTCTGCAATGTTCATTTTAACATGAAAAGGATGGCCAGTGCTCACTGGCTCATTATTAAAAGAACATTGGCCTGTTTGCATCACTAGTCCTTCACAGAATAGCTGCTTTATATAGCCTTATTTAGATTACATATGATATACCAAGTGTTCATTCAAGTTTGCGATCTTCAAAAGTAGCAGTAAATTAACACCAAAGACAAGCTACTTTAAAACTGTTATCCTGAATCTGAAAATCTAATAAGCTAAAACATTAAAAGCATTCAGAAGACTAATTCTGCTTTTTCTTTAACTCTATCAATGGTTCCAGCCAGCTATCTTTTGAAAATAAGCATTTCTGGGTTTGGTTTTTTTTTTTTTTTTTTTTTGATAGATTAGTCACAGAATGGTCCATTTATATCACATCATCTAATGATTTCTTAAACAAGCAACGTGATTGCCTAACAGCATGGTATTGCACAAAGATGACATTATTTTGCAATATTTTACAATACTTACTCTACAGCCTACAGAGATGCACAGAACACTATGCTGGCATACTACCTGCACAGCTCACATTGAGGAGAACTCACTAAAGGTAAACACAACCAAACCTGATTAAGAGGAAGAGAAAAACTGGGAAAGAAACATTTGGGGGACAGAAAGGAGAAATGAGAGTCTGAAATTGTGACTTCAATCAGTTAAAATGAACATTAATGCTTGAAGGTGTGCTAGCAGACAGATTAACCAAGAATGAAATGGTTCCTGACTGACTAAGAGGGGAAAAACCCAATCAGACAGCAGTACAATTCCACTTCAGTCCAAGTCTTTAGAAAATAAGGGCTAGCAAAAATTTTTTAGAGTGAACATAAGCCTCTGAAAACCCACTTCCAGAATAAATAACTTAAATAACTCTGTTCTGAAAAAAAGTTGTATTTCAAGATTAAGTTATTTCAAAGAGGTATAAAAGTGTCAGAAAAATAAATGAAAAAGGTATTGTTGTTGACTAAAATAATTCAATGGAATTGCTTTCAATTTAAGTTTTCTATTTTTGGAGAGAATTTGAAGAATTTTTTGGCTTTAGTCACCAATTTTATTTAGGAATATGAGGTGGCGTATTGACTTCTGAATCGGACTGAAAACAAATCCTACAGTGCCACTGTTTTTGCAGAACTCAAACGACCACCTACTGCCTACAAGGATTTTAAATCACTTCACTTTAAGCACAAAATCCAGCCTGATTTTCAGAAATTCAAGAAAGCCAGTATCTCTTGTTTGTGGAGACTGTTGCAGTACAGAAAGCAGAGCTATAACTGTAACTACAATTATAGTTGCAACAGATTTAAGTATTCAAAACTAAGGCACTCCAAATATCTACAAAAGCCCTTAAGTCAATTCATTACTGATACAGTAAGTGACAACACTTGTGTTTGGCAGACAGTGCAACTGGGAGTCCTGACAAATCTAATTAACAGCACATCAGGGGCACTTAGTTTATCCTTTATATACAGTGCCAATAGTGGGTGTATAATGAGAAAAGGAGCTTAAACATTAGTGGGACTTCACTAATTGGTCACCAAGTCCTGATTAAGCCAGACTTCATATATAATTATTGAAGTTTGAGTGCCTGACACAGGCGTATCCAAAAACACTTAATGAAGATGCTAAGTCACTTGTAAACTACATAAAAATAAGACACAAAAAAGAAAAGAAATAGCCAACAGAAAAACACAACTCCGATTTTCTTGAGCTGCTTGCTGTTTGTATACCCCTAGTCCAAAATACTTTAACCATTTAAATAACTTTTTAAAAGAAAGTTATAAAAGTGTGAAAAATAACGTAGTCTCAATTACATTAAATAATGCAAACTTTTGGAATACATATAGGCATTCCAGTAACCTTTTATATATATATATATATATATAAAAATAAAAATAAAAATATTTGCCTATACAATAAATGTAGCCAGCAAGTAATAGCCTACAAGAGTGTTTTACAAAATCCAGAAACATGACAAGAGCAGCTTTCTATGTTTGTTCATGCACATTCATTAAATCAGTAAAAAGATTCTTAACTTCAAAATTCTAGAAATAACCAATCTGCATTGTAAATGGGAATCCACAAAAGTGTGTATTTCAGCTCCCTCAAAATTCTACCAGGAAATAGTAGTTATAAGCATACACTGGAAACAGATGGAGTCAGAGTATCTCCGAAGAAAAAAGGCAATTCAAGTCACAGGCACCTCACCAATATCGAACTTGTGAAAGCTCCATGATACTCTGTGACAGCACCTTGAGCATTTCAACTCACTCTAGCACAGCCCAGGAAAACAGGCTACCTTCAAAGGCAGTGGGCCAGATGGTATGCTTCTTTCTCAAGACACAAAGGGCTAAGAATTCTGCTAACAATTCATTTAAAACTGGTAGATGTCGGTCAGTATCTTGCTTCTGTGTTGGAAGCTCACTAGGAGCCACACACCTAGAGGTCACAAACATTGTTTTACAAGACTCTGCCAGGCTAGACTATCAACTGTTGCCAATTCTGCTGCATACCCTCCTGCCTCACATCACCCTGCCCACCCTTTGGAATTTCTGTATGAAATGAGGGACCCGCAACTGACATCGTGCCTGCCAGAGAGACACAAGCACTCCAGAACACACAGTGCAAATACCACCATAAATTTCATTACTAGCAGGACTGTTTTGAGATAATGCTGCATCCATACAAAGAGGTCAGTGTAATATCATAACTCCCATTACGAAGACAAGGGTAGACTTGCGAAGAAGGAATTTCAAACTCATGTCTATCAAAGGTTCACAAAATATCACAAGACTGAACAACCAACAGCACACCTATCAACATCCCTTATGTTTTATTTTAGCTGTGCGGCTCAGTTCCGTGCACTCAGCCAACAGCTGTGTAAGATACTCTACAGCATCATTTGAATTAGCAGAAGAGGGTATAGGCAGCATGCTAGAAGCACTTGCTCCAGTGACATCTTACCAGTGACCCCAAACAGGGTTCTTTCTATCATTCCCAGGACTTTATCTTGATTGGCAAGGGTCAAAGAATCTGAAGAATCAGTGCCTGGGGTTGCTCTGCCACGGTCTTTTTAATGCTCTTATTCCAGGAAAGGAAGATGAAAAGGATGGGTCATTATCATGAAGAAAGTAGTCCTCAGCAGTAGGTGCTACAATTATATCAATCTAACTCCCTGTCTCATTTATTAAAGGACACTCGTGAAAAATAACAGCTGTAGCCATACTGTAGAGCTGTGCAGAGGTAATGCAAACTGGATCGTATATTTAATATATTCAATGAAAATTTTACAGTATGCTCTGTAAAAACATCTTTTAGAAGATACTGCTTTATTACTTCCATTATTAAATGAAAAACAATAGACAACTGAATACAAAACACTCCTTAATTTATAGCTTATCTAGACAGTTACTTTGATAATAAAGCACATGAACATTATGACCTTCAGTCCAAAATGCTTCTTTCCTGCACAGTGTACTAACGTTTTCAATCAAGAATTTTACATACAATATCCTTGAATACAACACAAACAAAATAACCCAAGACAAAGAGTAGCATATATCCACAATTGATAATAGTAATTAAAATCGTAGTGCTTGAACAGCATTTTTCCAAAATGTTAATAATAACCTTAAGTAACCCTAAGTTGTTAATAATATTATATCTTTATGTTTTATAGTCAGAAGACAGTAAAACTTTTAGTGGTATTAGATTAATAGACCTGAATGTAATTACACTAAATTACTTTAAAACATATTTATAAATATAAACACACTGACACCAATGACAACAGCTTCTTCCGAAAAAGGCATGTGAAAACACTTATTTTATAATCTGTATTTTATGTCTATTCCTTCTCCTAAAATATGAATGCAGACTCCATTCCATTGGTTACACTACCAATCCTTCAGAGTAGGTAAGAATTAAGGCAGCTTTAGCACACATAAGATGACCAATTAGAAAAAAAAAAAGAAAATAACCAAAAAACCAAAAACATACACAAAAATCTAAAATCTCCAAAGAACAAGCAACCAAACAAAAAAACCCAAAAAACCCCTAACCAACCAGAGGCATAATACACTAGCTTGGTGTACGATTTTACTGAAACTGTAAATAAGACTGAGAAGAAACTCAGCAAAGATGAACATAACATCTCAGAATTTAAACCTAAAAAACATGAAAAATACTTGTCTGGGAACTAAGCCTCTTAAACTAAAATAGAAAAGCTTATTTTACAGGGGTAAGAAGAATTATTGAAAAATAAACAGTATTTATGATTACTTAGTATTTCTATCACATTTATTTTGACAAGTCAGGAATAAGCACACATTTTTAAAGATTAAATTAGATTGATTTTTATTATTTTCCTTCCTAGTCTTTCCTAATTTATGATGGCATTACTTGGCAACACTGCGCATACATATTACTATAGTATCACTATACACCATTTTCAAGAAACATGTATGATCACATTATTGATTTTTTTAAAGCACAATTAAAATACAAGAACATAATCTTAAAGAATTAGAACAATTTATATGGCTTATTTTTCTCAAATTCAAGAAAATTAAGATGCTCGGTTTTAAACTGAGACGTTCTTACTGCATTGCAGTGAACTCTACATGCACAATCAGTTACCACTTCTCAGCTGAGGAATTAAAATCTTATTAAAAATTTACATAGATCACTTAATTTTTTTTATCATGCTTTTACTGAATTACGTCATCATTTAATGAAACACCTCAATAACATTTGCCAAAAGGACATTATCTGTGTAATATCATGTGCCAGGACCAAACCTCTGCACCAGATTCAGACAAGGTGCTCCAGCCTTACAGACAGGCACTAGCTTCCCATTCCTCTCTGGCACACCACGGCAGTTCTCTAGGGCTCACTAAATCAGATGTTTTCATATGAAGATACTGCCTGACAGGAGTTCCTAGCGTAACAGAAAGTGAATGCAGCTTGCAACAATCCTAAAGACAATTTTGCTTTCACTGATCCAGATATTCCTTAGATAAATCCTATGACTACTCCCGGAAAACTGAAAGTAATGATGATTTCCAAGATCTCAAAGAGGAACCAGTGCTTAAAGTGTCTACAGTCTTCAGGTTTTGATGGCACTGATTAACACTCGATTGTGATGCTTGCAAAGACATGAACACAGCTATTGAGCAAAACTGGATATGGTTGAGCTAACTGAACTCTGATACAGTGGTAAAAGTTCATGGATTAGAACTAAGGGGGAAGAGTTGACATGTGAATGTTCGGGATACTGTATTTATTAAAATACAGCCCATGCACTCCTAACTCAGACATGTCTATATTCTGTCAGCATCACAAGAGGTTGTCATAACCAACTGTCTTACGTGATAGTAACAAACAGAAATCTGTTTGGAAACTGGTATCAAGAAACTGTATTTCATTGCAGCGTAACTCTAATTCCACTCTTCCATCCCCACTGTTTCAAGTGCACAGAAGGTCATGCAGCTATCTAGATACCACTCCTATCTTTCAGTCTCCTCACCTACTAACAAATAAAAGAAACAAACTACAAAATATTTCACTGAGGGAACTTTTTTCTTCTTAAGGCTAAAAAACCCAACAGACTTTTGGAAGAGGGGATGAACCATCCGTTATTTAAGCTACAAAAAGCAACATTTTTTCCCCCACATGTTCTTTACATTTAAGCAAATTAAAAACAGCGCAACAACTTCTGTTGTTCATACAGATCAAAACAAACAGACTCCCCCCCCCCCCAATTTCCTAGTACCCACCAAGAAAACCATCTCTTAAAAAATTAGCAAAGATTCTTGCATAAGATGGTCATAAATTTATTTGCCAGTAAGATGTTTAACATTTTATGGTGGTGCTTTCTGAAACCAAATCCCCCCCCAGAAAACTTGAAAAGTAATTCTGAATAGACTGTGAAGATGATTTTTTACTAGACAGTGGAAGGCACTATCAGTGCCTTGCATCATACAAAGTCTGCAAACTCCAAAGATACAGATCTCCTTTAGGAAGTTGTGTAGCTAAATAAGCAAGTTTGCCATTTTCCAGCAGTAGTGTGGAAACATATTTTAGACACACACTGCTGTAGAACAGACAATAAGACACACCAAATTATTTAGTAAGTGACAGAGAACATTAAAGATACTCAGGAAGGAAAACCCACAAGTTCTGCATTAAATTTCCTGTCAAAAGCATCTGGTTTGCAATGTAAGCAAAATGAAACTGTATTAGGGATCTGTCTGTAACTCCCTCTGCTGTTCCCTCACTCCCCCTTGAAAAGACCAGGAAAGCTCATCTTGCATATTGTTTCTAACACTGCCTCAGAAGGTCACCTATTGTTCTTAGACCTCCTTTTCACATCTCAGGACTAACTAGGTCACAGCCACTGCCATGCTCCACTTCATCTTTGACTCCATTCTAAATTCACAGAACTCCCTGCCCTTCTCCTTTAATGCCATTCACAAAAATCACAGGCCCTGAATCATTTTACTGTTTGAAAGCCTGTCGCATGAGTTTTAACTCCTTCCCTGTGCATTTATGCCCAGTCGAAGACTTTTCCGTATATTCCTGAAATGACGTAAACTCAGGATGTTGGAAATTTGAGATTACTAACTTTGCCACAAGTATCAAAGTAGACTTAAGAACCATTTGTATTTCTTTGCCAGAGTGACACCTGCTCAGTTTTCATTCATTCAGGGATCTATACATTTATACAGATCCATTATCTTTATCTTTGCCCATTCAAGGGGAATAGTGCCTGCATTTTCAGCAGGGATTACTCATTCCCAGACTTCAACCTAAACACTGTATACACAAGGCAACTTATTTCTAGTAATTTATATATTAACATGGATTTAGCTACTATTTTTTTAAAATACCACTTTCTTTGGTTATGAAGTCATTACCCATAGTGCTAAAATACCTAAACACTCTCAGCTGGCCTTGCTTTCTGTGACTGCTCCTTACTGCTTTATCTACAGCAAGCGGCTGCTTAGAGCAAGAACTTAACAAAGAATTTATATGGAATTAATGTCAATCACTTAATTTGTGTAAAGACAGCTTTTTGTGCTACACTGCAAAAGAAAGCTTAAAGAATTACATAAAAGGTGTCTGGACAAATTAGCCCTCAAAGCCTCCTACTATTTGCTGTTACTGTCCACAGTTGACTCCACTGTCAACTTGTGCCATCTTTATGACCATCTTTCAGTAAGATTAGTTAACTCCAATGATATATTTATAGCAGAAAGATTAAGAACCTGAAACAACACAAAACCTATCTCATATTAGGCCACAGTTATTATATACCATTTTAAAAGTATTTATTTAGCAATATCTAAATGACCTATACTGAGAAGTACTTTATAAAAAATGAAGCAAACCAACAACCCACACAAACCAACAATAAACATTATCTTCTTCAAATCAATAGTCTACCCTTTGACACTAAAATTCGCCATTAAAATGTCAAATTTGATATGCAGAAATACTTTTAATACAATTTAAATTCAACAGGAATTCATGGTTTGGAACATGTTCCAGACCAGATATATTTCTGTGCATACTGTAGAATAATTTACAAATGTAATTATCCTCTACAGATCACCTCACTGTACAAGAGACTCAGTGTTACACATATGTAAATAAGACACATAAATAAAATCTGCCAGAATTCCAAAATCACAATACCTTCCACACCAGTGCTGCTGCTGTTTGACACAGCATCCACTATTTCAGACGCTTCATTTCTTGAACTGATACACACCAGGAAAAGACATGAGACTCACAAACACATTTAATCTCAGCACTCAGGCTGCAGTAAAGTTGATAAAACAAATAGCTTTTGCTGAAAGGAGCTGTCTCGGTTTTCTAAAAGCTGGAAGACACCACTTCTTATGTCACTTTAGGGAATTAATCTTCCAAAAAAATAAATTAGATCTTGGCGTGATCAGAAAAGCAGCAGAGAAAACACAAGGGAGGAAGGTGGTTACGAACAGCCAGGACAGAGAAAGGTATGGGAAAACCTGGACCTTTCAATGGCTTCTTGCCATTAGATCGATGTGAAATCAAAGGTTACACATATACAGTGTAAGTCTACTTACCCACAAAGAGCAAACAGCAAAAAAAAAAAAAAAAAGGTATTCCCCATGCTAAGTTAATGCTTTCTGGTTTTATAAAGGAGACAAATCCATGTTTAATTACCTTAAAAACAACTGCTGTTTGGAAGTACCTGGTTAACAAAGTCTGTTGCAGAAAGAAGCCAACTGTTCACAGTATTAACATGTAGCAGAGGTAAGACACTGCTATTGTAGACAATGCAGTGAGATAAAGAGATGAGAGGGAGAAGTTATGTACGATCTACAGAACAATTTCCACCTGTACCTACAGCTGCCATCAGACATGCTGTTGTGACTGTAGCTACGCTGGATGAAGAAGTTACCACCCCGCTTCATTTCCACTGGCTCATTACCTTCAAATCTTCCAGCATAACTGCATGTTTAGTCACTTCCTAACCCAGTTCTGTCAAAATGATTCCCGTTAGAAAATCTGTGTTTCAGTTTAACTCAGATTATTTTTGACAGAACTTGTTTAGCAGATGACTATAAATGCAAGTACCAGAAGATCTGAGAACACTGTAACCTTTAAAGCTAGGAGAGGAAACAGCAATGAGCAAGTGGAGACAGCTAGCCCTTTTCCATGGTTATGTTGCTACAAGAGAAGCACATTAATCAGACATATAAGTCTGATTTGTCAGCCTGCCTAATCAGTGAAACCTGTATATCAAGGCTGGTGTCTTTAAAGAAAATAAATGAAACTGTGTATTACTTACTTTGCTGCTTAAAAAGTCAGGTTGGGGTTAAGTGTCCAGAAATTATAATAATTTGTTATAACTGCCTGGAATTCTGTTGTATAATGAGAGGAACAGGCAGATACTACTCAAAAGATATAAAAGAATATGATATTTCTGTGGAGTTAAGGGATAAATACCATTCTCACCTTCGTATCTTAAATTACCACAACAAGACATTAAAAATTACTTAACTGCTTTCTGTGTATTACTGAACAAATTACTGTCTGTGTTTTCACTTGTTACAAAGTTAAAAGAAGTGGAAAAACTACCACCAAAATGCAGCATCAAGTTACCATCATGCCATATACAACACTGACAGGAACAGTACTCAATAATCAGATCGCCTTACCTTTTATTAACAGGCTTCTCATCCTTGTCGTAGGGCCTTATGAACCATTTTCCAATTCTTACGAAGTTTTTATCCATCAAGCACCTAGAAGATAATTACAGCAACAATTACTAGTTACATCTTAAGATGTAATTAAAAGCAGTCTTTGAAGACAGAAAATCTAAGGGATTAAGCAGCTGAATTCCCATCATATCGAAATCAACTTTGTAGCTGCTGGGTTCCACATAACTTTGCCATGTAACTTTATTTTCCCACGCTAGTCATAGAAAATCACTGTCCAATTTCATGATGCTGTCACTGATGCTGATCTTCACATATGCATTTTCCCCTCATCTCCAATAGATTCTCTTCCGCTCCATGCTACTCTTTTTGTTGAATGATCCATCATTCTTGTTTTCAAACTCCTCCTCTTGAACAATGACAATTCATGGTACAGATTCTTTTCTATACAGTGCTTCTCTCAGACTTCACAATAAAGAATATGCACTCCTGTATTTTTGGCATGTAAATGGCATAGTATAGTATATGAATGACAGGAAATTGTATTAAGTAAATATTAACAATGAACCCTTTTCCCTTCACATGATCCACAGCATGATTTCAGGTGTTGAGACTTCCGTAATTACCATTTCCTCTCTCAGAAAGCTGCACTCCAACAAACATACTTCCCACACCACTAAATTTAGAGCAATAAGTTACCCATTTTCTGTGGTCCCTTTAGAAGTGCACAATTTCTTTATAGCAACTGTATATTCTGTGGCTTTAAAAAAATGCCACAACTAACACCGAGGATGCAAACTGATCAATAACCAATTTAGGTTGACAAGGAGTGTTTGATGCCTTTCTGAATCCACTTTACAGATGAATCACACTAGCAATATGACAACACTAAGTATGCTTCAACATGCAGTTGAACATACTGCCCAAGGGATCACATCAATTTGTTATGAAGGAACGGTTTTCAGTAAGGTAAATATTATGTTTCTAAAATTTTTAAAAAATGGTCATTTGTTGCTAGCAGTTTGTTTACAATTATGAGTAATATATGAGCTTTCCCTACACATTTCATGTCTGATAGGTGTTTCTTTAGGTGGAAGAACTGTACTTCTCCACTCTTCAAAGTTTTCTAATAGTTTAATTCTATAGCAGTTGCTACAGATTAGCCAAAACAAATCAAAAAAATTAAAATTCACATGAAACCTTCTGGGAAAGTACATTTTGCAAAGTTTAGAAAAAACGTGCAATCTATACTTCAAAAGCATACCCAGAAGACACAGATAGGAAATGAATGACAGACAATGTAGATACTAATAGGTTTCTAATTCTTCTGTACAAATTTGGCAGGGTTTTCCAAAGCTAAAGCTAGGCTCCAGAAAATTCTAACAGATCTTTCTCAATTAAAGCAAAAAGATTCCAGTTCTGTTGAATATACCAATACCTTAAACTGAATATGAAAGCTAAACCAGCAGAGATCTAAAGGCACTGGTCTTGTGCCAGTGGGAAAAAAGTAGTATGCTTCAGCAACTGTTTCCCTAGGAAATATTTGCTATCAGAGAAAGCCTGTCAGTGTCAGCCCGCTTTATACAAACAAAAGGAAGCCTGTGAAGTTTACATCAATAATAAACTCTCTCCAATCACACACACTTCAATGCCACATCATCCTGCCTCACAATGACAGGTTTAACTGCCTCAAACTAATGCTGCTTTGCTGGGGGGGGGGGGGGGGGGGGAAGTCTTCATGGGTAGACCTGGCCTTAAAAATCAGCCAACCCTCCACATGCTAAACTAAATCACAGGTTATTATAGTCTAATCCCATATGAAATGGGAAACATGACTACAGAAGCATGGATCTCAGTTTTGGCCGAATGAACAATTAATGACAGCACGGCATTATTTTTGCTGTATAAGCACTCGATGGTAACTAGTAACAGTAAGCTGTAACAATGAACTTGCATCAAAAAAGAAGCTGGTCATAAAATCCCAAATGAGTATACAGTTAAAAGCAGTTATTTAACCATATGAAATAAGATCATAAAATACTCTGAACTCCTTGGCTCATTTTGCTAGTTAGGGCTGAGTGATACTTTCCTGTTAAGTACAGCTGTTGGAGCATTACACTGTCACTTGACCTCTCATATTTCTGTTTTTTCCATGAAAAAATGTGACCTGACAAGGGCACACTAATGATTATGAAATAATACCATAATATTTCAAGTATTATTTCCTCAGATCTTCTAACGTTTTCTAAATTGCCAGTTAACAAACTTCTGATCACTAATTTGGGTACTGTGGGGGGAAAAAAGGAAAAAAAAAAAAGAAAAAAAAGAAAAAAAAGAAAAAATAATAAGAAAAGAAGAATATAAGCAGTTGTGTAAAGGGCTTTTCCCGCCCTTGCCAGGGTTACCTCACAGCAGGCACCTCTCCCCGCTGCCCGGGCACAGCTTCCCGCCTTTTCACCGCCGCTCCCGCCCGCCCCGCCCCCCCCCCCAGCCCCTCGGTGAGGAGACGGGAGGAGGAGGAGGAGGTGGTGGGGGTCACCCCAACACGGTTCTCCCCGGTGCCATTTGCTTCCCACCGCCGGGTTTTCCTGCCGCGTTAGTTTTTGCCGCCCCTTCTCCAGCTGTTGCCGCCTTTTCCCCGGGGCCGAGGAGGCGCGGGCCGCCCTGCCCTGCCCTGCCCTCCCCTCACGGACGGCACTCACCCCCCGCCGGGGCGGCTCCGAGAGGCCGAAAACCCCCGCCAACAGCTACAGCTTGGGGGGCACACCAGGGGCTTCCCAAGGAAAATCTGTCCTTCACCAACAAAAAATAAACCCCCAAACAACCCATAAAACTTCAAGCACTGGCAACGGCCCTACCACCTTCTGGTAAGGTCAAATAGAAGTTCAGGACTTTGATTGATCAAGCTTTTCCTAAATGCAGGATAAAAATGGGTCTTTCAAGTGTTATTTCTCTTTTTAATAAAGCCCATATACACTGTTATTTTTCGATAAAAGCATCATGATGTTAACAAGGTTTCGTATGGCAAACAAACAAACAAACAAAAGCCCACCAAAATAGTGTATACCTTAAAATAAACTCACCTATAATACTGTAAAAATGAGGTAGCTAATTGGGGAGATATTCAGTAAGCCATCACCTAAGTCCCCTCGACAGCTATTCCATGACAAGACAGCTTAGCTGAGGGGGCTGCAGAAGGCATGCCACCCGCCCCCCAGCGCCATGGGACTGTCCCCAAGGACAGAGGCTGAGCCGGTGGCACCAGACCCATCACCTGGCAGTGACACGAGCCTTTCCGCACACACCTGATGTGCGTTGACCACCTGTATTTCAAAGCCTACAGCTGAAAGAAAAAGAGCTCTGAAGACTTTTCAGGCACAGCTGGGTAGAACGATCTGGCTAACTCTGCCAAGTGGTTTCAATTAAATTACTTTTTACCAAAAAAAAAAAAAAAAATTAAAAAAAATTACTTCACTAAGCTTAAAGAGGTCCAATGAATAAAGATATCCACTAGGAATCATACTTTAAAAGTCAGTTGGCTGGGTACCACAGATGAATAAACACAAAATTATTTTTCCCTTTTATACTGCAAAGCCTCAAAAGAAATAGTGAACTTAGAATTTAAGTTTTATACTTATTCACTCTAAGTACTCTAATACTTATGTAAAAATCCCCTAAAAAACCTGATGAAATAGAAAATAGGAAATACAACTAGCCCTTGTACCTGTGAACATGCACACAGGTAGCCACCCAAACCTCACTTGTGAGCAGGCACGGAGAGGTGACTAGCAGTCAAGGGGACAATTACTGCACTCATGGGAACACAACCTCAGGAACATAACACAAACCTGATTATTAGTAAATCTACATCGAAGCAAGTAGGATACTAAATGAGACAAGATCAAAGTATTTTCAATTAGCTTACTTTCGGAATGAAAAAATATTCAGTGCTACATTCTACAAAATTACTGTAACACAAAGGTACAGGTGAGATGCATTACCTTTTGTTGTGATTATTATTATTATAAATTCAGAAAAAGTGGGAATAGCCTAATGACACTTAAAACTGAGATCTCCAAATTTGTAAAAAGAACAGATACAATACAAGAACGTGATGATGACCTGAAGAACTGCAGTTAATGGAGAAAGAATTAAATGCAATAGTGTCTAAGATGTAATGTCACACACTGAAGGTCTAATAACAAGATAATCTTCAGTCAGTTTAAGAGTTGATAGCTGGATTAAGAAGAAAAAGCTATAAATGTATTAACTAATCACAGAATAACTTTGCAATCAAGTCATATATAAGTGTGTGTGTATACAGATACACGTATAAAAATCATCAAGACAAAAGAAAGCAATGCTAGGATACATTAGGCCTGTCAGAGCCCAGAACTGTTAAGCTTCACCCTGAATACTGTGCACAAATTTAGTTAAATTCTAATATGCGTGTACCTAGGGTGATTTGAAAAACAGAATTAAGATCTTTCAGTAGTACCTGTTAAGACAGGTACTATTTAGCCTTATCAAAAGACCTGGAGGTTAGATACAATTATTCTCCATAAGCATATTATCTGTAAGAACCTCAAGAAGGTGAAAACATTGTTTGGGTTTTTTTGCCTTTGATAGAGCTCCACAGCAAGAATCCAACGAGAAATATATACTGACATTATTCTTTGTATGAGCGCTTAATCAGTCTGCACAGCATTTTATGATACATTCCCAGAGTCAATGACTTAAGAGATCCATCTCTATCCTGTGTCTCTTGCACTAAAAGTTCTACCTCTAAAAACATGTGGTTTAAGATCAGTAACAATATAAATGGTCTGTAGATATCCTACATCATTTCAAATATAAAAATGAAATATTTAAGTGCAATAGATATTTTTCTTACCTTTCCAGAAGATTATGGATTGCTTTGAAGAGCAGGGTCCTACACTC
Organism: Falco cherrug; assembly: GCF_023634085.1. NCBI lineage: Eukaryota > Metazoa > Chordata > Aves > Falconiformes > Falconidae > Falco > Falco cherrug. The sequence goes on from NC_073697.1 coordinate 92,506,253, forward strand.
ATAGGAGAGTCCATTCTCCCACAATCCTTCTTCCACCACTACAAAAACATAAAATATCATCATGTTCATACTGGGAAATACAAACATTAATACAAAATATAACTTCAACAGCTTTAATTTTCAACAGCAGCATGTTAAACTGTTTCAACTATTACCTGTATTGCCAAAGTAGCTTTAATCTTTACTTGCTGAAGACACCAACTTTGAATTTAAAGAAAAAGAAACACAAAAGCATAAAAGTAACACGTTTGTTTGGAGTGTTCAGTTTTAAAAGTAGGGAGGTGAGGAATTCGTGATCATTCTTTGCCATGACTGCCGAGAGATCCTTTCAAATTCAACCACAGATGCAGACAAGAAACAAAGTGAATCATTAAAGGTGTAAAATCAATTTACATAACTTAAACAACATTAAATAACTATCCTAAACCTCTGTCACACTCAAGCGAAATTCCTTCATTGTACTGACTTAAAACTCTTGCAGTTTAAGCAATACCCAGCAAATGTATAAAATACACACAATTTTTTTATTCAAAAACAAAAACTGTAAACTCAGTACAAAACTGCAGAGATTTTAGGGAGTTTAAAGAAAAATAATCTCTCACAGTGGAGTGCAGCATGAACTAGTCAACTGAGTGAGTGCCTGAAGGACAGAGAAATCTTAAAAATATCTGCTGTCCTTACTCTTTTGGATGCTAAAACTACCAAGAGTAAAACTATTTTTGGAATGCCTGTACCAGATTATAAATCTTATTCAGCCATAAGATGTGATCTGAGCTGCAGAATAAAAACAGATGATTTAATAACTTTGTCAAGGAGTAAGAATTTGTTAATTGTCCGAGTTCTGTCATTTCAATTTTACAAGAATACTCAGCAGATCTTTAGAAATGCAAGCATAAAATTCTACACGTTAGGAACTGAATACTTAACATCCCTCCTTGGACAATTTAAAGGATGAAATCCTCCAACAGCATGTCTATCATGCAGAGATTATTATCCAAGCATAGTTTACTCTACAATCACGTTTAAAGTAAAGCTTCTAAGGAGTTTCAGCTGTATGAAAAACACTAATATTGCCAGCAGTATTCAACTACAGCTTCAAAGCCTCAAAAGCCAGCATTGTTCATTATTCTGCTGCTTCTCCCGGCAACTGTAAGTCATATAAACCTCAAACAAGAAGAGGCACATTTTTTGAACATGTAATGTTGCGATATGCAAATATTGGTAACAGAGTCTCTCTCCTTTTACGGAATGAAAAAGCCAGGGCTTTAGCACCTAAATCACCTTATTGAATAGCATAGTTACTTCCCCAGAAGAATGAAAAGGCATTTGGGCACAAGCATGAGCCAAATCTCTTTCCCTGTAAAATCATTAAAGGCCCCTTTAATTCTTTCAAAAACCTTACTGACACAGAGTATGTAATGCGCCATAGCTGTTCACTAGGTAGAACTTCACATGGCCTCAGTTTTCATATTTAAAACAGTATTCTTAAACTTCAGAATCTCCATGCATTTTTGCAACTATCGATGTATAAATTCTGTACAGTTCAGAACTACTGGAGCCTAAGACACTGTACCAGTCTTGCACTTAAAAACTACACAATTCTCAAATATGTAAACAGGTATACATTGCAGTATGAGACAGATCACACGCAAGTTCATCTCTATGAAAACTCCATATTTAATAAAAATTCAGTTTTTTAGATACTGTCATGAAGTTGAAAGAACCTGTAAAAGCCAAAAGAAATTCACCACCACAGGGCACCGAGCTCTTCTTGAGTTTCACCCTAATCCTATCAGGGCATTCATGCCAGAAGCCAGTATTGTCCCTGCATTAAGAACTTCATGCAAAATGGGAGAGATTAAGAACTTATTCCATGACATTACAGGAAACTTCTCAAAGCCAGTCTGGTGATCTCAATCATAACTGACTATCTGCTCCCAAGTATGCACAGACTGATGGGACCCAATGAAAGAACAGCTTGTATAAGCTCTCAAAACTATTTTCTGCAAGTATAAATTCACCACTGGCTCCAGAAGAACTAAGATCAGATCACACCGCTTTACAACGTTTATAAGGTAATATTCTGTAGGGCTGGAATAATTTTAATACCAAATTATTTAAGTACCAGACATTACCTGTATTCTTTTGCCCCGCTCAGCTGTGACTGGCACAGCTCCTCTTCAGGCTATACCATTCTCTTACTCTTCCACAAACTGAGACCCTCTCCCCAGGACACATGTGCCCAGAAAAGCCTATGTACACCTGCAGAAGGGACGGAACATGAGGAAATGGAAATTGGCAGCGCTCTCCTCCTCGACACAACACCACAGCTGCATTCATGGTTACCCTGCACTCAGGAGAAGGAATGGCTATGCAACGGAATGTGTCCCTAAGCCTAGGAAAAAAAAGCAGGCAAAAGCACTGTTAACCTCACAACGGTTACCTTGTAGGTAAATCCCTAGGGTCAAGCCTGCCAATGAGGAGCAGCAGTTGAGTACAACAGGGAAAAGGGGAGAGTTAAGTGGTGTCTTCCCTCAATATTCTAATTTTCCAAACTGGCTTTCTTATTATTTGGCATTCAAAAAAATTATATACAAAATGTAAATAAAATTTCCCTATGAAATTTAACCCTAAGCGTATCATAAAACATCTTCAGAACCATTTTCCTATAATAAATAATACCTTTGATTCCCAGATAAATTAATGCACTATATTTAAATGTAATTACCTCTAATACTTCTTCCTACTAAAAATGTACATCTCACAATTGAGAGTATGTACATACAGCTGTTACAGTAAAAAAATAATAATCAGAACTGCAGCATTTTACTTCGCCTCTGCTCTTTGGCTTCCTGATCCAGTCTCCAAAAGAAAAGAGCTTAAATAACTGGAGGAAGTTACAACTTCCAGGTGCAAATGGTGACCAGTACCAAAACTTGGCAAAATCCTACAAATTAGACTATCCCTGCCAACTGCAAAATTCCTCACACTGTAACAATGAAACTAGATTTTAGATTCTGAAGAATATTTTAAATTGCTTACAGAAAATTGAAGGCTAGGAAATAATTGTTGGTCTCCGTCTGTCTACACGATTTGTAACGCTTTTAACCCTTAAATGCTTTCAACTCAAGCTTTCGTCAGCCTTTCAGTGCTGCCTGACAGCAATCTCAGGCACACAGCTAACATAAAGCAGGTGCTGCACAGGTTCATAAACGTACTTAAGCCAAGCACCTATATCCTGTCCTGAAGGTAATTTTCTGTTTCTCTAGTTGAAAATATTTCTCTTTAGAGGGAACAAATTTGATGCTGCACAACAGCTGTGAAAGCCATCTTCAAAGACAACTTCTAGCAGAAGAATCAAGTAAAGACTGAATTTTACTAAAAGAGTATGACAGAGCAGGGAACTACTTTGTTCTCTATGGAAGTCAGAGAGGAGGTTGAGAGTTTTGGAGAGGCAGCAAAGCAGATGGGACAGAACTGTGGTCACTATTTTCCAGGACCTGGGCAGTCAAAACCATCACTAACCCCATCCATTGTTTGTGGCAATCCCATTTTCTGTAGGATGTCAGATTGGATGACCTCTAGGAGTCCAGGCTCCTTCTCACCTGTATGATCTGTCAGATCTACTGATCCTTTACTGTGATAGATATCTGTATCCGTGTGATACATTTATCAGTATATGCCAACTACTTCATCTAAGCATGTGTACATTCCACAGTATTCAAGGATGACAACTGGAAGTAGCATGTACTTTCTTGTGAAACAGGCAGTTTAGACCCTTTTCGCTGTTTATCCCTCCTGCAATAGAGGGATAACTTTACCACTACATTTCTCACCAAAATAAACAATTACTGTGTGTGTCTTGTTGGTTTTTTTGTTTGTTTGTTTTTTGGTGTTTTGGTGGTTTTTTTTTTTTACATGAAATTACGTCTCAAAATAAACAACTAAGCTTATTAAAACTCCACCTCTAAAAATGTGGATACTTGGGGGAGGGGCGGGGGGGGGGAACAAGACGACAAGGTCACATCATCTCTGCCATTAACTATACTTCTATAAACTGACTGGGTGAGTTAGTCTAACTGCCTTTACTCTATCATTCTCGGTATATGCTCTTTAAATCCAGTGGAGATAGAGAGCACTAAAGAAGCATAAGGATCCAAAAAGAAGAGTGAGATTTTCAGTACCTTTCAAGAGGGGAGAAGAAAAATAGAAGAAAAAAAAAAGAAAAGAAAAGACTTGAGATAGTACAGTTTTGTACAAGAATATTCTATTGATTTATCTGGAGAAGCATCATTATTTTCACTTTCTTAACTCTTCTAGACTGAAACATAAATAGTCCTTAAAGTTTTTCATGGAAAGGTAATAAAACACCAAGCAACATTTTAACAGACACAATAGCAAAAAATAATTCTGTGTCAGCTGACAGGGCAGCACTGTGTAGTAAAAAATAAAAAAAGTTAATGTTACAGTTGAGTACCTGCCTATTACCATTATCCAACGTACTAGTGTGTATAGGAATAAGGAAAAAAACCCCCACCCACGACTTTTGGTTTTAACACCTGAAAGAGAACACAATGCAGTGTTTTTTCAGTTGCAAACAAATCTTCCACAGAGAAAATACTTCCTATTTTCTCATTCCAAAGATGATATTAGCAGAAAACACAAAAAGAAAAAAGGTGTATTTGACACTTATAATGGATTATGACTGAGGCAGTAAATCTCACTGCTAGTCTCCATACAGAATGGCAATTAATCGAAAGCTTTCACATATAAAGTTTTTAAATGTTTGTAATCATTTAGTTTTCATCATTTCAAAAAATGAATAGAACATTTGTGCTGATTTCTAAGTTTATCCCTGTAGACTGGATGCTAAAACAATTAAAGACAGCTACAATAATTTAGGCTTACACTGGAAATTTATAATTTAAACATACATTAATGAGCAGCTTAGTTGGCTTGGGGTCTTTTTTTTATTATTATTATTATTTTCAAGTCAGACATGTTAAGGTCTTCAAACTGTCCAATGATTTTTATGAAGCCAGCCATGTTCTCAAAGAAAGAAAAAGAACCATTATAAAAATTTCAAGGAGAGAAGTCACAGCAAAATATCAAAGCAAATACTTCAATAATTTTAGGTCCCCCAGCAGAGATACTAGAAAGATAATAAGATCTCTGTTCTGCTTCAGTGACCAAACTGACATATTTTACTTAAAAGAAATATAGGAAGGAAGGAAGGAGAGAAAGCAAGTTAAGACTGTGGCGGCACTGCAGAGATAGTTATACCTTTAAGAAATTCAGCCACCCACATTTTAATAATTCAGGTCACACTGCCTTATGCAGTTTAAAAGTAGAATTAGTTTCAAAGAATACATATTTCCTCAGAGCTATGTTACATATTTCCTTTTAATGTATCATATTGCAGCAACAGCTGAAATGAACGTCTAGACATCAAAAACAGTCTTTATTCCCACCTACTGCTTTTTTACCTCAGGCATCAAAACTAATGAAACCTATTATCCAGAACACTGACTTCAGTTACCACATTGGCCACTGCAAATATGAAAAAACACTCTGGGACAGCACCAGTTATTCAGCCATTAAAATTACTGAAAATCAATTTCTTGCTGCACACTGCAGAAATACTGATAGATTAAAGCAGGACACATGGGACAAGGAGATTACTTTGAGGGAAGATTACTATGTCAAACTGCTGAGGAAGGGGAGTTATTCAGCTACACAGGGTTCATATTCAGATCAGTATTTGTTCCTTCTTATTCTTTGATATTTTGTCTTGTCGTCACCATGAAATATGAAGAATGTGGGGATTTTTCCTTGTGTAGAAACAGTTTTTAAAAACACACAGCCAAATAACTTGAACAAAATCAGAAATTCAATTACTAAAAGCAAGCATTTAATTTTTCACTTTAACCTTTATTAGCATGCCCTTAAAACAATATTTCAAAGTCCAACGAGTATTCTGAAGCATCATTTCTTCTAAAAAACTGAGTTAAAAGAGTTACAAAGCAACGCAATGGTACATTAATTCTGAAAAACTATATTATACCCATAAAAATCCAATTAAATGCGATGCTATTGATCGATCATTTTTATACTGCCATTGATCACCTTGTAAAATCTGTCTTTGAAGTCATTAGGGATTAAATTGACTTATTACTAAATCAGATTCAACCCACTTAGAGATCTAATTTCCTTGTACTGGTTATGATTGTAGGGAAATGGCACTGCTCACCTCTTACAATACTGAGAATTCACCTTGGCTCTCTGTCTCCGAAGCCAACTCGGCAGCCAAAAAAAGAACCAATACAGAAGAAATTCTCACCAGAACGGTCCATTTTGTGTTCATGTATTTGCAAATAGAGCTTATGTGAAGGGTTAAGAATATGTGCCATACTGGTATTTGCATCCAGTATCCTAACATCACAAATTCTCGGGAAAACTTCCAGGGAAATCACAAAATTAATTAATACTATCACTGAAAACTGCTGTTCAGACAGGACCAAGTTTGTATTTCGATAGGCCACAATTTTTGAAATATAAATAGATACATAAACACTAACACTTTCAAGCAGAGTTGACCATGAAACTAAAATTGTTGCACTTCAGCAACATAAATAAAACCTTCAAAGACAACAGCTGTCGAATATCACAGGAATACAACACTTTCACTGTTGCCTACTGAAACAGAAATTAGCATAATAGCTATTTGTTGAAAAACTGATGGTAGAGGTAGCTATCTGCACTTTAGATTATGTTAGCACTACTTGAAGTATTACTTTCATTGCTTCCTCACTCCTAGTAGGTAGGAAATTATATTTTATAAAATATACATTAAATGTTACATTCTCTCCCTCTTCCTGTTCCATACCCTCACATTCCTTTACTCCTGCAGGGTCTCTTTCACCTTTCCATTGTAACACACGACAATGCAGATCTTCATAGTGACATTTTCCCAGTGCCATGGTTAACTATGCAACATTTTGAAAGGCATTAGGAACAAAGTGATCATGTAAAGTATGTAATCACTTCTGGTTTTTTAGAAGTTCACTTCCAAATATTCCAAAAATCCAGGGGCAATATCTAACTTCCCCAAAACCAAAAGTATTATCTATGAAATCAGTATAAACATTTCTGTGTAATTATAGTTCAAGTCTGCTTTCTATGTAGGAATGCAGAACTAGCAATGCCAGAGAGCTGAGCAGCTCGCTTCAGAGATATAAGAGATTCCAAATAAAACAGTTAAGTTTGCTGTGTGGTTTTTGCTTTGAATGCTTTTTAAAATCACTAGCTCTGTTCCAAGAACAACTAAAATGAACATAAATATGGCAAAACTTTTATGCCATTTACACTGCTTCCTAGAGTAAAGCAGGAAGTTGTTTGCAGTGTGAAACCTGCTCTCGCGCGCCAGAAAATTCCCCCCAAATCCCTGATTTAAACTGTTTCATTTGTCCCACCATGTGTTTGTGTTAAGCACTTTTATTTCCAAGCTACTTTATATTTCTTTGCAGTGGTATTTCCTATAGATGAAAAGCATTAACCTGACCATAGTGAAAACAGACTACAAGTTTGGAGAGACTCTCACCATCTTCCCCTAAAGCATTCAGGGCTAAGGATGCCACTAAGAAAGAAGTACTTTAAGTTTACTCCTGGGAGCTTCTAGAATTTCCTCCCACATTTCTGAACTTTTCACTTTCCGTTACATCTCATTTCCTTCTTCAACTTCTTGGTATAAGGGCATTAAAAAATAGTTTCTCAGAAGCATATAAAAGTAACCCAGAAGATCTGAAAGCAAGTAATTTTTTTAAAAAAGAAGTATCACTATACTTTTTTAATCCAAGGAAACAATCTCAACTCTGCAAACGTGACCTGCTCTCTTCTTTCTCCCTCTGAACCTCCAAGTTTTCTTCATTCCCTCCCATTTTCAATGACCACGCAGGACTCTTGTAGCCAGTGTGCAACCCTCATTCCACACATCAGCTGCAACCCCCCCACTTCTGCCTTTTGATCTTTCTAGGTTCAAAGAAGATAGAACTACTGCAATACATCTGCACCAGTAAGATCTTCCTTTCTGCACTGATAATGGAAGGAGAATGTGGACTTAATACTTTTCTTCTCTAAACATAAGTGTTTTTCATCGATAGCGCGTTGAGTGTATTTCCCCATCCCCTACAGTCAAGAGGCTGTGCCGGAGGTAACAGAATGTATGAGGCCAGTGAGTCTCTAAAGAGAAATCAGAGCTAGTTCAGCCATCACCAGAGTAACACAAGGCTTGTTCTTAGGAAAAATACAGTCCTTATTAATCCATACTTGGAAAGCAAACGGAACAAAAAGTCTTTTCTCATTTATAAAGTATGCAAGACGTCATTCTTGAAACACAGATAGATCATTTTGGAAAGCGATACCGGGATGATTTCTTCCCTCCTCCTGAAGGCAGGTTTGCCTTATAAACAATTGCACAGCTCAAGACAGACGATTCCATTTTAAACTGCAATTCTGATGAGCCAAGTCCCTGAAAAGCCTTCCACTCACCACTCAACCAGTTGGCCGTCACTCCTGCGCCAGCCCTGTGAGTAATCCCTGCAGCTGTAGGGAAAGCAGGGCTCTCTGCAGCTTCCCCTCCCCATCGCCCCCCCCCCCCCCCCCCCCCCCCCGCAGCCGGCATTTCTGCGCTTGCTACAATCATCTTAAAAGAGCATTTTACAGGAGGCTTAGCCCTGGCTGAGGGCACTCTGCAGCGTGACCAAGAGAACATGGAAACACGATTCATTAGACATGCCTGGAGTGATAACAATGGAACTGCTTCTTGCTGCCTTTCATTTCTTACATTTTGTGGAGGCTAATGCATTCGCGTTACACAATGAGCACATTTACAGACAGGAAAAAATATAATCATCTTTAAGCAAGCCAGCTTTTTTCATTATTATTTGCTGTTTTACAATATGCTTGCAGGCTGCCACAATTTTTAATTGATACGTTAAGATTATAAACGTAACAAAGACAAGATCTCCAACTTATCCAAAGACACATTTATAGAGAAATTTAAGAGTGTAATGTTGCCTAATCTCTCCATGATCATGGCTATCTTCCTTCCACCCAGCTAGGAACAAAAAACTGTAATATTTCCATCTCAGTTGTACGCTTACTTAACCAAGTAAATATTTGGATTTCCATTAGCTAAATTCGAGTTTACTCTTCTGTGTAAAAATTATGAATTGTGCTTACTTTTTCTCAGTTCATGCTTCCTTATGGTACTGTGCCATTACTCACAGCCCCCAGACCACTGTTTTCTTCTTTTCCTTTATTTTTTTTGCCCAACCTAATAGTTATAGAAACAACAATTTTCATTAGGAAGTTTCTTTTCCTTAACTTACTTGTAATGCTATATTGTGAGAAAACAAAATTGACTTAACTTAGGAATATAGGAAATATCTTATAGCAGTCTCCCATGTTAAACACACATGTACCACAAACACGTAACAGCTAACGGTTATAAGTGTGAACTACAACACTAATTCCATTATATGTGGAACATTAGGTAAGTCCTCTTCATACTAATTTTTGAAAACTAGGAGGAATCGAGCAAACACATTTGCTTCTAGTTTATACAATACTTGAAAATAACGTTTAAAAGCTTATTTTATTACTTGTTTTCCTACCTCCCTATTGGAACTCATTATAATATTTTACACGTTTACACAAGTGAACTACAAAATTGACTTTGCCATTTGTTTACTTAAAAGTTGCAGAAACAAAAGTTGAAATCATTTCAAAAAACCCAAACCCCACCCATCCAGCAGCAAATATACAAATAAAAAGTAATAGTTAGCAATAGGCAAAGCCAAATTTAATATTGCTAACAGTTTTTTGAGTAGCAAAGTTAAGCACTAGATTTCAGCTTATAATTTTTATACATACTTTAGAAGCAGAGGGTCAGGCTTCAACAATAACCAACATTATTGCAAAGGTGTTTATGGTCAGACTTGATGCTTATAAATATTTTCAAAATAAAAGGTAGGTTTCCAGACTCTCAAGTTTTGCTACTATTTTTTGGATAAAAGAAAAAGAAAGGAAAAAAAAGAAAAGAAAAGAAAATGCATCTTAAGTTTAGGTATTAAAGAACAGCAGAAGTGGTTGAAATGAAGCCTCTTTTTAAAAATGTGAGAGTGCAAACTGTTTCCCTCACATACACATCTTTTTTGAGAGAACAGTAGACTTTCAAAACCACAGGCACAAAATAAAAGGCTATAAAAGACTTCAGAGACAAGACAAACACATTTTTGTCATTTTGTTTGTTCTTTACTGGATTTTAGTACTCTCCAAGAAGCATGCCAAAATACTTTGTGCTCTTCTGTAAGCAAATGTTTACTGGAGCTTGCCACTATTTAAACTGAAGTAAAAGTGAAATAACAGGTTTTGTGCACCACCACCATGTATGCATGCTACCAGCAGAATGTCAAGCAGGCTTTGAAATTTATTCATTTTTGTTGCCAACTTCTGTCAGCAGCCAGCAGAGGGAGCGACCTGTAACCAGTTCCTGGACTCCTCATAGGATCTGTTTCTCAGACTTCAAAAAGGATACAATATCATAAATGCTAAAATTAAAACTTCTAAAAAACTGACCACATTCAATAACAAACATTTTAGAAGAGGGATGAATTTCAATAGGAACAGTTTAATTGCTACTTTTAAAATGAAACCCTCCATATGAAACAGCTTTAAAAGCAGAATAACTTCCTTGAAAAAGTCTAAGTGCCCAGTATCAAACCTTGTGTAACGATTCCTTGAGAAAGGCTAAATATTTGGAAATCCGTACGTCCATTACATCAAGTGGTTGAACAGTTACACGTCTTTGATTTTCAACTAATTAGTTTCACACATTTGGTCTTTCCTGGAAAGTTTCAAAATTTTTTGAGCTCAAGTTCACACTTAACCAGCCTGCCACAGTGATGACGGACTGTGCTACATTGAGGCAGCTTTTTTATAACGCTGAGCTTCACTAGCGCTGCCTGTTATTACAATTGCTATGTTGTCAGCACCTTTCAACACAGGAAAATTCAGCTATAAATTAATCAGTATAGATGTGCTCGGAGATTCTTCCTCTCCCTTTGCAGAAACATCAACATGACAATCAGACAAGCACAATACACGGCTGTTTGTAAGGCTGGCCAGCCAAAGGAAGAGGGACAAACACAGTACCACCCCAAACCAAAAGTACTAAATAAAAAGTTTCCGTTGGAAACGAACCCCTCTCCCTCCCTATCCCCATCTATTCCAATTCACCTTTTCAAGCGAGGAATACTACAGATTTCTTTCAGATGGGGACAGAAAAACAATTCCTCCATCAGCATATTCTTATTTATAATAATATATTCATTTATTCCTATTTGTAAACAGAAGGTATTGCAGGAAAAAATACTAAGATCACACAACATTATATACAGCATCAGGGATGGAAAAAACAAATCACTGAAGACTGGAGAACCATTCTGCAATCAGTTTTATAAAACTTGAGAAGATGCATCTACAAAAAATTCCCCTTCACAGCATCTCCTGTATTCACTGTTGGAGTTATTTCACATACCCATGTTTCAACAGGAGCCATCTCCCTCACCGCTGATTCTGCAATGCAAATGTAATATGTTGTTCACTTTACAGTCTGTTGCCATGGATATTAATGTGATGTCATAAATTGTTATATCTTCATTGCAGAAACAAAATGAAAGGGCTTGTAAGCAGGAGAATAAGAACTCATCCAAGAAAGCATACTTAAGAACGAGCAACTGTTGTACAAATCACAAACAGAAAAACCATGAATTTGTATTTTAATTCAGTATTGTTTAATGTTTCTTTACATAAGACCTACCTGAAAGATTACAGATTATTTAATTAATTTTACTCTAATTTTACTGGACTGTTACCTGCACAGCAGGACCTCCTCAGCAACAAATATAACAGCACTTCTGTAATTTAGCTTTCCACCATGGCTGAAAATACCATACTTGTTTCTGAACTCTCACCTTAATTATCAAGGCAGTAGATAACCATCCCAGCAATGCCTATGTGACTCTGTCCTCCTTTTCCTTTTATTCCAGCTACTTTTTGACTAACCAGTTACATCCATTGCATATGGACCACATCAGAAACAAGGCAACTGTGCGTACTTTGTTTCGGAAAAGTCAGGGTTGCAGATTGCCCTTAAAAATTATTACTACACATTTCTGAAGTTTTGCTCTCCAAGGACCCCAGGAATAAACAGTAACAAAATCTCCCTTTGCCTTATTAAAATGGTACTTAAGATTATGATAAATTAGTCTATCTGTAGATACACACAAAGAGAAAAGAATAATTTAGCGTAAAGAAAAGTATAATACAGTGTAAAGCATACCCAGTGTTCACAGTCATCTTACATCTTTTAAAATAAAGACAATTCAGAGTTTCTCTCGTTTTCAGTTACTCAGACTGTCTTGTTTAATCTTTTTCCCAAACAGTTTAGCTTTTCTGGAAGTGGATTTAATTAAGTCTAAAGACACTGGGGAATGAATGGGCTGGGCCTTCTGCTTACTCAGACTTGCTGACCTGCCCAGCAATAAACTAAACATGAATTAGACCATTCACATGAGGCAGGGATCAACATATACCCATTTCCTGCCATCACAGTCACCAAGACACCAAAGAACCACCCAAAGGTGGAGGCAGCCTTTTTGTAAGACTTCTTGACCTAATCCACTCTACTACTTCAATGTTTCCTAACCTGCTAGGAAACTGAGTCACTCCTTGTCAACTTCAGAACATTTCCTTTGTCAGCTCACATAGGGAAAAAGCCTCACAACTGGCATACCCTTCTAAGGTCTTGTGGCACTTGGGCAGAGGTCTGCTAGGTCAATGATGAGTAAATCATCTGCTTATAATGGTACGTAAAATGTTCTTCCCCTTTTCAAACTTGCTTGAATTGCATGCAAAATGGAAAAAAGCCAAGCCCTTCCACTGCTGTCAGCCACTCAACATTTACACAAGTTCAGAACAGGTGTCATCTTTCACAACCTAAGATTAATTTCCCTAGTCTTATCTGTGGCTTCTGCTTCCCCTTTCAATCTAATGAGGACTCTTAATCTTTTTCTCAAAGTCTCTCTACTACTTAGCTCTCCGTTGTAATTCATTAGTACCTTTTTGTTCCTATGCCCCCAAGAAATGTGCATAAAGAGGAGAAATATATATAAAATAAGTGCTTGCCATTTCAATCTCTCCAAAACTCAAATGGCTGTTTAATAGGTGAACATATAGAAAATAAAAATTGTTTCTTGACATTTCTTTAAAGAGAGGTATTCCCTAACTGCAGCTTCACTAGTCTTTGGAAGATGTTTTAACTCCTCATCTTAACCTGCTCAATTCAGTTGCATATGAAATCTGCTACTACTAATAAAATAAACAATGAACAGTAAACCTCCAACTTAAACAGAAAGCACAGCCCCTCACAGCAAGCTATGTTTCTTTGCCATTTTACCATTAGCATCAGTTCTGCAGCAGACGCAGATATGCATCAGGTGTTTTGGAATAATCTGAACAATTCTGTTCACAAAGGGTCACCAATACACCATGTTTTCACTCCTATTTTTAATTCAGTAGCTTAAAGGGCAAAACAGCCACAAACTGATATCATCCTGGTCGATGTTGTCATCTTCTAAACATTGGAAACAAGACACACAAAAAATTACCATATGCAAGAATATAATGGGGGGGGGGGGGGGGAGGGGGGAAGGTGTTATCCTCCACCTGCCAGCCTTAAGTGTTATGTGTAAAGCGAGGGTTAGTTTAAGAGCTAAGGCAACTCAAAGGATAGACAATATGCCACACACATGGTTTTGTTTCTGAAGTGTAACCCAAAGGAAACAAGAGGAGTGCCACCCATTACTTGTCTTGACTGTATTTCCTTTGTACTGGTATCTTCCTCACTCATTCCCATTTAGGGAAACCAAGGTTGTAGATCCACATTAACAGCTCACTTTTGAAACATTTCTTGATTGGGACTGTTTAAATTCAATTCCAAGGTCCCCATTCTGGAAACAGCAGACAAGCTCCTAACAGTTAAGTGACAGCTACTGTATGAGGAATAATGTCAAGAATTTATCTTCCTTGAAGGATACTCCTTCTATAAATCTACATACTTAAATCCAGGGTCAAAGGGCAATAAAAAGCAGACAAGCCTACAAGACAGCCTTGAACACACACTGTAGCACCATGCTGAAATATCAAAGCCATCGTACGGAACCAAACATGAGCAAGAGCAGCACAAGCGTTCAAGGAATTTCTGCAGGATGCAATATGAAGTGCAGAGATCCCCATGCTGGCAGAAATTTGCTCTTGTCAATCCACACAGTGTAGCACCGCACACCCACGAGCTGGCATCTAGCAGCTATTTAGACTAATTCACTCAAAGACACTGTTATGCACACACAGCCGTGCAGCTTCTTTCTACACTCAAAATGTTTCTGTGCACCTAGTCCAGAGGTTCACTGTACATGAGAAAACAGAATGCTATTAAAAAAACCCCCAACTTATTTTATTGAAGTATTTTAATCTTGTTTAAAAACACAGCTTTAAGATTATAGTTCACTCTAGTGTTTTCCTCATATTTCAGTAAATGAGAACCGTGTATTTATGCATCCTACAAGAAAGACCTTAGCTGTCAAGCAGAAGGACCTACGCACAGAACTCTTTGCAAAGACTTAATTGAAATCAGAGCTGACACTGTGATCCCAGCAATCTTCGTACGCCCTAAGCCGAAACTCTGTTCTGGCTGACCATGCAGCCCATGTCACCACGCATTAGCTTCAGATAACACTTGCACAGCAGTGAAGTGTTTCGTCCTTTTGTGCTTGCCTTAGGCCACAGCCTCCTCTGACGTACATCAAACCAATTCCACTGGACACTCCAGAAATTTAACAAGCAAATTCAGAATACTGACTGAATATGACAGGGAATCTGTGGGATCATTATCAAATACGGGGTGGGAGGGGAGAAGAAGAAATCTGTTGTCAGGCTGGTTTAACTGACATTTAAACACTGTAATGGACATCACAATTTTCCCTTTCTGTCAACAATTTTAGTGTAAAAAAGCAAGTATACATACAATTATAAACCCAAAAGACTGCCTGCAAGAACTGTGGCTGTCCTTCATGTAAGCAAAAATAAGCTGATTTTACATATATGATAAATCTTTCACTTCAGAACGCCTACAACCATACACAAATTCTCACCTACTTACAACAGAAGCAGCAAAGCCATGCTTAATTGACTTTGTCACGCTATGGATGTAAATAGCAACTCTTTAACTACTGCAAACCACACACACACTCCTACATTGCTAAATACAAATCACAGTGCTCGAGTTTAAACTGCAAGTTAACAATGAAAAATATCCATCTGAAATATCACATCAAGTTGGCAGCCCTGCTCAGCTTGATCTCTCTTGGCCAAAGAACATAATCTGACAGCAATTGAAGCTTCCAACTGAAAATTATCAAAAAGCTGGGTTTTGCTTAGTTCCCCCTCCCAAGTAGAATGTAAAACAAGTGGAAACATAACCTGTTGGAAATTCACTATACTATACATTCTTTATGCTGATAAAGAGCAATTACCAAACATAACCACTACCGACAATTCAATTTGTTTTCTTTTATTCTTTTTCCTTGCTTATTTGATACCCACATAACCTGTAAGAGGCCTTTGCCTTTAAGCACAAAACATTACAAGTACTCTAGATGTTATTTTGCTGGCATAAAAATCCAGCTACAATACACTGAAATTTCTACAACACATATCTAGGTTGCTTAAAAGAGGATAACAAATGGGAAGATAATCCCAGTTTAGTAACTCTGTATGTAGTATGTAATTACTCTGAGCTACCATCTGAGCTGTTTTACGTTAAAAAAAAATAATCATCCCCTGTATCAACCTTTTTTCTCCTTACCTTCTGATCACAGCTTTCTATGCAGCTGTATCTTCTGACCCAACTGTACTTGACTACTAAGTCCACCATCACCACTGCTACATTGGTCACGCAGCTCTGAATTAGCTTTCAACATAATCATGGCGCCAGTTGTTTCCCATAAAATTAATTCTACCGACACAGGAAGACTGCCCCAGAATTTTGCAGCAAGTATCACATGAGAAGCAAAATACACCTTGATTTCACAAATAACAACAAGTATCTGTGCTCTGTGATGTTCTGTTTTTCTTACTAGACTGAAGCATTAGCACATCCAAATTGTCAATATGCAGCTTCTTTCTAATAACAATTAGAGAGGATTTAATGTCTCAAGTAATTGGACCACCATTATTTTAGTTAAAATTAAAAATAAAGGTCACTACTGCTGTTGTTTAATTTCCAGCACCAAAACTTACTTTTGGCCATAGAAGTGGTGGGGTTTACCTGTGACTTCTGAAAGAAATAAAAATTAGGTCACAGGGGGTAATTTTGGAAGACTATTGATATTTTTCATTTATGCAAAATTTAATTCAACCAAGTTACAAAGGGCTACCAGAGCCTTGGTAGCAAATGCATAAATATCCTACCTTTAAGCATGAAAAATAATTTCACTACAAACAAAAATCTTTTTCAAGACAGAACAGTTAAGAGACAGACGAATTATTTAACAAGTAGTTCATTTCCACTAGGATCTCTTTCAGCATAAAGCAAGAGATTCATACCGCAATGGGAAAACAAATTTGATAAGCAGTGTTTTATACCTAAAATTCTTCTCATTCCCAACGAATTGCCAGCAAATCTGTAAGGCAATATATACTTGTTCTCACTACTGTCGTTTTTTTGTATTTCACAAAAACTGTTTTGAATGTCTTTTTCTTTTGACAAGACACCACCATTGGAATGCTATATTTACTCTGCATTTAAAAAAAAATATCTACCCCACAACTTCCTCTTGGTCTCTATACATTTTAAAATGCCTTTTAACAGGACATCAGGCACAAATTAGCCCAAAAAAACTTCAATTACGGCATCATTTCCTCTAGTCACTGCATGCCACCAGCATCAGTACAAAATTTCTATCAGACAGCACCACTGCGTCCATTGGTGCCAACACCAGCTTCCAAGACAAGGTTAAGGGCACATACACAGCAACCTTGTAAGCTGTCCTCATACGCAGACTTTATTACGTTGGAAATGCTGAGATCCTAATTACAGTATTAACAGACAGCTTCTCCTTACTCCAACCATTACAGAAGCACAGTACTAGCGAGATCCCTATGCCCTCTCCCTGCCCTCTATCCTCAGCCAAGAACACCTTAAATCAACAACAGAAATGTACAGATATTAATTTACATCAGAGGTTTAGAAAGAGAGATGTACAATATATGAACATGAATATTAAAAAGATTATACTATAGGCAGACGTTCACGGAATACAAATAGATTAAATCACCATTTAGGTCTTTCAGGAGAGACACCCCCCCTGCACACCGTTTCTGTGTGTCAGGAGTCCAAGTCCCTGTTCACAACTGAAGTTCCATTTGGAACAGCACATGGTGTCACTGTATCTGTTAGCAGGAGGCACTGCTCTTCTGCACCAAAACGGGTAAGTAAATAAGATGATAAAATTAAAGTGCTGGCAAGATTAATGGAAGTTTCTTTGAACTTACCACTCGCTTAACACTCAGTGACTCTTATTTACAAGAAGTAATCAGTTCAAAATGTCAGTGACTCCTCCCTGTAACAGCCACAGCCCAATACTGTCTAAAGGGCAAGAGAAGTATTTCTGAGATGACTGACCCCCTTACAAACCATTATGAAATTCTATAGCAAATGAGAAAAAGATTTTAGTATGCGCTTAAGTGACATACCAAAGAATGGGATTCCTTACATGCTTTGCTGAACGCACTAGCAGAATACTTCGAAAGTAGAGGTTACACAAATATAGCAGACGCTGTAGCATGTGAACAAGTATTTGTAAGTAAGCTGATTTTGGAAAAAGTTACAGAATCAGATACACACAAGCTTAACTAAGAGGGGGAAAAAATAACTTCTCATTTGGCTTATTTTTTAACTACAAATTAAGAAAGAGAAGTGCAAGTGACATGCATCATCCTATAGCTGTTTAATAAACTCTCTTGCTTTTGTGTATCAAAGGAAGGTGTATGTGTGTGTGTATATATATAAAAAACAAAAAAGCTCTTACTTCACCACGCTCTAAAAACACTAAATACATTCTCAAATAAATTCATTATTCAAGAAATAATAAAAAGCCCCAACAACTTTTAAACAAAAACTTCTAAAAAAAGTACATACTGTGTTCTGTACTCATAATGCTTAGGAATGACACCTTCCAAACTTTGAGATACTTGTGTCAAACAAATGTACGCTAAACCCTTAGAACACAAAGAATTTTCAGTGGAAGCTGTTAATTTAATACTGGCTGGCTACCTAGTGGATACCAGATTACATTTTAATCTGAACAACAGAATGGGAGGGAAGCAGCTCAAAAGCAATTTCAAATCTATCAGGATTGAAGTATTACGTTGACACAGTAACAACATTTTCACTTCGGGAGTTCTGCCAAAGAACAGTTAACCTACAGTAACTATTGCTCTTTGGTATGTTATTTTTAACGAAGAAGCCCCTGTAGGAGTACACCTACCTCACCTATGCTAGCCATCCTTCCAGAAGCTAGAAATACAAGATAGTATTCTACATCTGCAAGAACAACAGACATGTCAGAAGGATCCTACTGCAGCTTGCTGACAAAAAACATCCTTCCATGATATTACTGGTAAGGAACCATAGAGTCACCAGTCAAAAAGGTACTGGAGTAAAGAATTACCACCAAAGAACACAGTCCTACTTGTTAGCTCACCTATTTAAGACTTTTAGATTCCTGAAACAAGCTGAGCAAATTTTGACACTAAGTTGTGAAGTCTCGAGCACGTATAATAGTTTGGTATGCTAGTCAGCTAGAGACAGAAGAAATTCAGCACCTCTCTGATATTCCTTAAAATCTACCAAAACTATTGGCTATACAAACTTGGCACCAGAAGCTACACAGTAAGTTGGACAGAGACAGTCAATCAAAAAAATAATTACGAGAAACAAGAGGATCAAGAATGCTGCCACTCCATTTTCATGCGTCAGAAGACCAAGCCACACAGGCTGTATGCACACCCCAACAGGCACAAGCATTAAGTGTTTTGTCACACAAGATCACACAAAGTGTGAATAGCAAAATATACAGTAAGAGATTCATGTAACCATGAAACAAAAGGCATTTGCAATTATATTTGCAAGGTACAATTCTTATTTGCATCTCCCAGTTTAATTCAGTTTACCTGGTTGCCATTTTTTTATAGCCAAATAACTCAGCAGAAAAAAACACCACCCAAACCTGAGAGAACAGGTTTATGATGAGTATGCTGCTGTAGGGGTGTACGTTTATCTTTTCATGACTATTAGAGAGGTTTTGCTGTTCATGGATCAGTTATTTATAGCTCATCTGGGCAGCATCCGCATCTTTAATTCTGTAACAGCTTCCTTTGCCTTTTGAATTAAAAATTGAACTTTACTCCAACTGATTCTCAAGGGGAAAGCATTAAATGTGCCACATCCTGTTCTTTGTTTCAAAGCAGCAGTGTGAAATAATGTAAAGAGCTAACACAGCCCTGATGATTACTGCATATTTCATTAAGACTCCAACACTCTTTGTCCCACTTAAAGGCTGACTACATGCTTTTGGCCATATGGAGTTAGTTAAGCAGGCCCTGTGACTGCTACTTAGAAAAATCTACAACATCCAGATTCTCAGACAATTCTCAGTATTATAATTATTATACTTCCATTTTTGTAAACCTTAAAAAGGTAATTGACCGTATCTAGAATGTCAATAAGCCCTGATTTTTCAAAATTTATTAAAAGATACAACATGATATAAGAAGGGCTCAACAAGTAACTCAGAGGTGCCATGTGCTGCATTTATTTTTGCACATTATTTTCAGTAGGTTTGGGGAAATGTACTATTTCAAAGTCAGAAACTAGCCATCTTTTATAGGGCCAAAATATGTGGCCGATAGGTGATACACGTTTGTGACAGGTCACCTTAATGAGCTGCTGTAAACTTACTTTTGTTGACTGCCTTTTGCCCAAAATTTTCAAACAATTCAGTTTCGCTGGATCACTGTAACATGGACAAATGTTACGGCAGAGATGAATTCATGACTAAAAAAAATTCAGCTTGAGCCTTACAAGAAACTGCCTGATGACTCCATTCCTGCAGCCATGAAAAGCCCCCAAGTCCATCCAAGTTACATACCACCAGTGTGACCCTCCAGCCCACAGATAGGAGCATCACCTTTCCCTGCTCTTTACAGACATCATGACTGCAAGGTTGTTTATTTTGACTGTCCAGATATATTTGATTCAACAGATAATGTTTGTACAACATCTGGGAAAGGAAGACACTGTTAATAATGTGATCTCTGTTGACAATTATATTTTAAGTTTACAATGGACCTTTTAAAAGCAATCATTTCATTTTGCTCACGCCATAGTGTCTCAGAAGCAGCTCTTCACAGAAAGCTTCCCTGGAGGAGAGGCTCTCCGTGCTGCAGACCCCCCTCACACAGACCTTTGCCTAGAGAGAACACATGACATTTATAGGCAGTTGTCAGCAGAAAGAGGTTATGCTGAACCAACTGCATCTTTGAGGTCTCTGGCCTGGCTAATTTCATAAATTAATCCTGATCATTTCTCAGAACACACTGAAACCACTCATCCTCTCTCCTTCCAAAAAACCCAAATACAACTACTATCTGCCGATGAACTTTCTAGTCAAGAGTTTGCTAGTCCAAGGATACAAAGCAAACTATAGTCTAGACAACAAAAAGAAGAATTCATAGATAAAAAGTCTGGAAATGCCAGAGACCACCTTCACCAACATTTTTCATTTCTTACCCAGAATTTTTTCTTTTCTTCTGGGACCATTTCCCTCCCCTTAGCTTGTCTCGAGTACTGACATACCTAGCAGCTTCTAATCGTTTACAGAAAACGCCAGTCAACCTATTCCCTATCCTTTAATATCAAATGCTGAAGTAACACATTTTTTTTCATTTATGCTCATAGTAAGGTGTCTTATTCCCATTGGCCCAAAGTAAGTTATGTTTGGCTGCACGGGAGAAAGTAAGTTTTAAGGTCATGGAAAGAGGAGGTGAGGAACGAGGCAGAAATGCAGTAACTCATTTTCACAGGGCTCCTCCATCCCCTCCCTTCTCCTTCACAGGATATGCTCCAGCTTCAGCATCCTGACATCATCCCACAGATACGCCACGCTCAAACCTGCCCATGCTCAACAGTAACCCTCACTTGGACTCAGGAGTCAGAGGAGGAATAGAAAGAAAAAACCTCTCACTTCATCAAGAACGTGAATAACTAGAACAAAACAATACCCAACAGAAGAAAAACCACCATCTATAATTACCCATATACAAGTAGCTGAAATAAACAGAGTTTTATATCATTAATTTCAATGTAAATTACAACACTTTTGAAAGATTCACATTATAACATCCCAACAGAGTATTACCACATACATTAATCAGCATGCACAACACAACATCATTATCGAGTAACTTTGATTTAGGAACAGCCCGTTTTCAAAAGTTAAAACAAGAATCTGATTATTTAACCACTGAGGATTTCTGCACTGTTTTCACTCTGGCAGGTTGTTTGTAATAGTAATACAAGTTAATTTAAAATCTTGGGCTTAACCATGTTTTAATTCAGCATTAGAACATGATACCTCTCTAGCCAGCAAACCTTGCATTTCTTCTATCTTGTTTATTCAGTCCAGAAGATCTATAAAAGCAAGAAATCTGAAGGTTTCCATAAAAAAAAAGGAATTTTAAAAAAAGTTTAATGAGTGTGATGGCCAGTAAAATGGATCTTGTACTAACTACCTGCAGAACCTCCCTTTAAAACTGCGTTACAAAGAACAGAATTTACATCTTCCAAAATGCAATTCAACTGATCTCATTTTCAGAGAAGTGGGTGGGATTTTTTTGTTTATTTCACTCTATTCAAAATGCCTAAAGAGGAGAAAGTTCTACAAATTATTCAGTAAAATCAAATTAATCACAAACTATATTGACATGTCAGGTGTTTTAATAACATCTAATCTATATCAGCATATATTCTCCTTTAAATAATTTCCCTTAAAGGTGTCCAGTAATGTTCTATTACTTCATGGCTTATTATAGCCCCAGTATTATAATGCATATTTAAAAGCAAAAGTAAAGAATTTTATGCAGAAAAACAACACTTACAGCATATGCAAAAGCTAGTTTAAGAGCAAGCACAGAATTAGCTATACAGATATTTTTTTCAAGTTTGACAGTTAAGCCTTCTGTGCTTGTCATGCATATGCCACATTAGAAAAAATAATATTCTTATGTAGTAGTGAACACATGTTTATTTAATGGCATCTGCCCAGAGGGATGATATATTTCCTTTTAGCATTCACAGAACTGTTTCTCTCAAACCAAATCACGTTTGAAATATCTAGGTTAAAACTGATCTGGAACAGTTTGATTTTTGAAAAACAAGACCTCTTTTACTTTTTAAAATTCAAAACGAGGGTTTTTTTAATACATAGCTGCATTAACTATGCAGAAAATTATCCACATCTGAAAATAGGGAGAGTGAATTAAATACAAGTATTTTTAAAATATTATAAGATTTATGAACAGAAAATGTGGTTTCAGAGAAAATACTGGGAAATTTTATTCTGTCAGTTCCCCCAAAACCACATTGGCTATCCCAATTTATCTATCTTTTTAAGCTAAAGCCACAAGGAAATAGTTTCAAATGAAAGCAGTACTCCTTGGTTTTGCCTTGCATTTATGGGAGTTTTTTCTCTGGGGTTGGTATTGGGTTTTTGCGTGTGGGTTGGTTGTGGGGTTTTTTGTTTGGGTTTTTTGTTTTGTTTTTGTTTTAAATAAAGCAACATAATAGTTACGACTTTGGGTATTTGTTAAAGGAAATAAAAATGCAGAAAACAAAGCTTGCTGTACAAGACTTATTCCTTTAAAAGATAAAAAAAAAAGACAGGAAGCTATAGATAAGGCTCTAAAAATAAATAAAAATGAGAAACCCTGTCTTTTGTTCCCCTCTTGTTTGCAAAGTGATGACTTCAACCAACTAACTCAATATTTGTGCTTCAGCACCATCATCCATAAAGACCATAACAGTATTAATTAATCCATCTTAAAAAGAAAAAAAAAGAACCCCCCAGCCTTTTACATCTATGATTAATATACACGTGTAAGACACTGTATGCATTAAAGATGCAATGGGATCATTCAGAAAATTAGAAACAAACCAAAGGGTTTGTGTTATCAAGTAACAGATTCAAATTTGGCTGAAATAAGCAACAGGAGCCTGGCACACTGTCAACTCCTATGCCCTCCACCGACAGTCGTCCTTCGCTCTGTTCCACTGGTAGTACTGAACACCACACCAAACAGCATTCACCCCAGCGAGCTGCTAGACTGGACAGCTATTTAACTTGACACTTAAGATTTCTGCAATAATTTTCAGCCAGCTCAAAGCCAAGTGTACATGTGTAGCTACTGCTAGAGCAGAGGGCGTTTCCATTAAGCAAAAAACCTGTCCTCATTCAATGGAACACAAAGGTGTTCAACAATTCAGTTTAGAGCAATTCAGGAGACTGTGTAAGTAACATTTCTGCACAAAACACCACCAATTATTTCAAACTTTGGATGGAATGAAAATTAAAATAAACCTTAAGGGGGGTGGGGGGAAGAATACATTTATGTCTCCTCCCCCCCCCCCCTTTTTTTTTTTTAAGATCTGCTTATGTCAGAAAAAGGAAAATAGCTACTCTCTTATGAAGATACCCTAAAACATGTCCTATCATCAGGTAAAGTGATTTACATTTACTGTACTACATTCCTTACATGAATTTCAGACACACCCTACATCTAGCTATGCTCTGGCTGTACTATCTGATAAATTAGACAGAAAGCCAATGCTCAACAGTATGACCACAGACTAATGCCAGCCATTCCTGTTATGGCTCTCTTCCAGAGGCAGTAAAAAAAACAAAAACAAAAAACAAACAACTATAGATAGCTGCTTCTGGACCAGGAGCAATAAAAAAAAAAAATAAAAAAATTCTAGTGAGCAGAAGTCATCTATGTATTTATGTGCGGACACACAATCTGATAATGGCTGCTAGGCATGCCACCCTGCAAGTGCAGGTGGAATTACATACCTTGTTAGAGGTGTGGACTGTGATTTACTGTTGATTTAATCTGCGTGCAGGTAAGCTGAAAGTACGACTGAAAATTTCAGAGACGTGCCTAAGCTTCGCACAGAAGGAAATGTGACCAAGCTATGCTTACTCAACACTTAAGGCAAGAACTGAGACCCTGAGCAGCCAATGTGGCTGCACGATGCCCAGCTCTCCGGGAGTATGGGGACTGCTCCTGCGCTGGTACCTGAAGATGGCCACGTAGATTTATCCCAGCGGTCACATAAAACAGCTTAGACCCTACTAATACTCAAACCCCAGTATTTTTTCAGGGCCTTCCAGAATTTCACCTTATGCATTTTTAACAATTCATGTTTAAGTTTTTCTCTGAGAGCACAGAAAACTGAGATTCACCAGCAATAAAGGCACGGAAACACATTTTAGGCATCGCATTAAGAAAACCACAGTGCAGACTTTTTCTCTAAACTTTGTATAAGCACTTGAGTCACCATTCTTCTTACTTCAGAAGCTGCTCCACTGAAGGCCCTCGGGGTATTTCAATGTCTACAACTTTACAGCTTAATATCCATGTCACAACACAGGCTGAATATGTATTCTATCATCGCGTGTGACATTTGCTCCCTGGCTTCTACAGCCTGACCCCTCTCTCTATCATTTTTTCCTCTCTCTATTTCTCTTCCATTCTGTCATCCCCACTTTTCCCTCAAACTATTTTTCAGCTTCTATGAGAATTTGCAAGCACGCAGACCTCTTGTGACTTACAGTCACTAACAGCGACAAAGCTGGGGGCAGAAAAGCACATCTGGGGGCAAGGGGGAAGGAATTTGCTGTTTCTTTTGGAAGTGGATCAGATTCAAACCAAGATGATCCTGAAAACATAGCTGGAAGCATCTTTTTTAGAGGCAAAGGCATCTAAGATTCCCAGTACCACCTGGAATACAGGTTTAAGGGGAAATAATCTTCTGGAAATAGAAAAGAAATTGCACAATTAATTATCGTTTAAAAAGGATTTCTCCAATTTACATGATAGTACATTAGGGTTCACATGCTCTAAACAACATATCCTTGTCTAAAATGTCTAAACAAACTACACATGTAACACCTAGTAATTACAAATACAATGTCATGTTTCTGTATAGCCTAAAGGGCTTAAAAACAACTGCATAAATATCTAAAATAATGTAATCCTATTTCAGTGCAAAAAGCTGCAATGCCTAAGTAACTTTTCTTCATAGCATTCACAGAGGCCTGAAAAGGACACGCTCCATTATGACATTTTATAGTCCTTTAAGAACAAACTTCATATTTCTACTGTTACAAGGAGGACCACATTAATAACGAGCCAGACCAGTCTCCCCTGCTGCTGCTGGTTTGTTCTGCCTTCCTTCTGGAAAATACCTTATGCAGGGGCTGATTTGATGACAGTGATTAAGAGCTAAATACTCTGGATTGTTAAAGGAATTATCACACCTTTGGAACAATTCTTTGCCCCTTTAACAATATTAAGCTGGAGATTTGCGGGTTTTTGTCAATTTTGCGTCATTTTGTATTTTTTTACTGCTAATGTAGCAAGAAATTTATTATAAGCTATAAGACACATCACATATTTCAGATGGATATCTGAAGCCAAGATGTTTGTCATCTGTTAATTAATCTTTCAGAGGTTTTCAGGGATAAAATAGAGAAACAATAAGCCGCTGAGTAAACGGGGATTTAATTCCCTTAGCCTCTCATCTTCCATTACTCACAGAACACAGTATGAGAAAGTCTATTCGACAATAACTATCAACATACTAAACATACACAAAAGCCATCCATCCTAGAAGTGCTTCCTTCAGAAGCAACCACTAACTGTGATTAATTTACACTTATTTGTAGTTTAAAGAAAGAAAACAACGATAAAGTGTTTCTCTTACTCATCAAAATATGGAACTGTAGAAACATACATAGAAGGCAGACAGCAACAGATACTACTTCACAACCATGTGCAAACAGAAAGCTACAAAGACTACAACTCTGCTTTTATCATTCTCATATTCCACCTGAGCACTGTGAGCACTCCAGTTACTGTCAGTGATATTTTAAAAACCTAAGTACATTTTACATCTTGGTTTCAACTCTTTAACCATGCCTTTTGCTTTCTGAACCTTAAAGAGAACACCAGCTGCTTAAAATGAAGGAACACAGCCTACTAACTCTTCCAACATGCATGCAAACATGCCAATTTATGAATTTTACAATTTCTCTTTTTAATTTTTTGACTGTATATATTATCAACTTGCAGCTCCTCAAATTTATTTCATCTAATGAGCAAAAAGATCTTAAATGTTTTATTAGGTTAGTCTTTGTATTGTTTTCTTATGAATATCTTATTTGCTGAAAAACAAAACATAATTTCTAATTATTTGTTCTCCTTCTGTAACAGTCTTCCACCCCAAGGGCTAACCTGATTTTGACATTAGAGATCAGTCAGAACCATTCCATCTATTCAAAGGATTAAAAGACTTAACAGCCATCAGCTAGTGTACACTCTCCTTCCTGGAGAACAAGTAGTAAATTTTTTTATTTAATTGTGGTTTCCTTGCCTCTTACTATAGCAGTAACTGCATTATTAGTGAGATCTGAAACATGTCTGTCATTTAATCTATATCTGCAACACAAAAAAAGTGGAATACCTCGAAGCTCAGAAGCAATTCATAACTTCCAGATAAATATAACTCTTGAACTCCATGACAAGTTAGAAGTGTCTTATCCTTCCATCTAAACAATAAACATATTAATTATATTATCAAATATGCAAAAATTCCATCTACAATGACACCAAAAGACTGCTTAACGCTTGCAGCCAGCTATACAACCAGGTGCCATTAAACAAAGAGTTTTAAGTTTCAGGTGAGGTTAAATCAGAGTAGGAAAATAACAGCTCAAGTTTTTATACCCTTACCCTTTCACTAATGCTGCAATTCAAACAGATCATTTATGTTGGCACATACTATTCAAATTAGTTTATATTTATAGGTTATTCATGTATTATTTTGAGGTTTGGCCATCATATTTACTTTGTGTTTTCTACTCCTTAACTCATTAGATTCTTCACAGCTTTTTCTGTTATCTAAAGAAGATGCACTGTAGACACTGCATGGCTCATAAAACAAGTGCAACAAGTGTCTCAATCTATAGAACATTCCCTGCATATCTCACATAAAGCTTACTTACAGAAAAGAGATAAATAAACAAGCAGTAAATCATCACCACTACCTTATGCTGCTGTGCACATCTAAACTTCTTGTTAAGTATCAGACTGAGAGGCATTATGACCCCAACTAAAATTTTCAAATTTCTACTTTGCCCTACCTTGGGTTCTGGCGGGGGGGGGGGGGGGGGGGGGGGAAAGGTACACTATTCACATTTTACTGTATTTCAGTGGAGCTTCACAACGTTACATTACAGCTATAATGAAAAACTGATTCCAGGAAACAAAATCAGTAAAAAAAAAAGCTGAAGCATGGGGGAAAGTAATTGGTCTAAGCCCTAGTATAAATACTATGTGTGCAGTTTACTCTGTTCTATGCTTTTGGAATAGAAACTTCATTTCAAACACTATTCACAGTACCAAGGGTGTTTTTTGGAAGACAACACATTAATAGAAGTAAAGGGACTTTTTTTTTTTTTTTTTTTTTTTACATCAGCATATTATAACTCTGAAGGTTTCAGAGCTACTTGGAGCTCTTCTGTGGGTCACACCAACATAAAATATCTTTTTAAATTTTGCTACCCTTGCCTAATTATAAAGTTATTAATTTGAAGTCAAATGCACTATACCTATATAAAGTATCATGACCTTTTACTCTTTTATTACAAGATTATATACATGTTGTTAATAATGTTTTCAAATACACAGTTCTTTAAATAGCTTCAGAAGGACAGAAAAGATTTGAAACAGCCTCCGGCAAGGGAGGGGGCATCTTGTCTCTCTCTCTTTTTTTTTTTTTTTTTAATACATTGGAAGGAAGAACATAAACAAAAGGAAGAGCGAGCCACACCATAGCTCCCTACTGGAAGCTGGCTAAGTGACATCCAAATTTTTTTTAGTTTTAAATCTCACACACTACCCAACAAGCCATTCCAACTCCCTCCAAGGCACAAAAGGATATACAAGTAACCACAGCTTTTAACAAAAGCTGTCCTAAACTACTTATCTATTTGTCATAGTAATATGGATCCAAACTTCAATCTGGCTTTATTTGCATGTGTCACCCCTAGAAAGCACACTAATCTAGGCACACCACCTTCAGAAAATGTTAATCATTGAAGAGATTAAGGTTACAGCCGTAGATTCTTTGCAGTTACTTGAACAGAGCTGAAATCAAACAGCAAGAAAGAGCAATTCTGGTCACAGCTCCAAGTTTCCTTCTGCACAATGAATGATCTAAACAGTTTCTGAGGTTTTCTTACGGCTCCATTCCAAGGTTTATTCTGATCATGGCTCCAGTTTTCCTGACCCAACTTCTCTGATAGTTTCTCCTGCTTCTCTAAAATAAACACAGAATTCACTGATCAGTACTCTTGCTTTTGCAATTGCAATGTAACTTCATGGGAAACCTTTTACCTTGCCTGGTATAGCTTTTACTCAGCCTTTCCAAAATCTTTATGTTTTGGATAGCTGTAGGTCCAATTGCATTAATACAGAAATATGTTTTTATTTAATCTTGCCTTCACTTAAGCTCTGAGGCTGCTGTTACATAAACCCAGCCTCACTCATCCATTTCAATAACTTTTCAACACAAAGACGTGTGCCAAGTAATCATACTGTAGCTAGCAAACCATTTTTCCTCAGATACTCAATAATCTGTCTGAAGACAAGGAACAACAAGTTCTGGCCCACAGAAATTGGTGAAAACGTGTATTGGAAAGATACTACACTTGTACTTTCATGACTGAATGTGGATATGACAGGATGAACTGGCCTTTAAAGATAAGACAGGTTAAATCCCATTTCTGCCTAATTAGCAACTTCCCCCAACAGCAGGCTTTGGTTTTAGAGCATAAGATCGCACGATGGACCTTTACATGATGATAGCTTGGAGGAAATATTTTCCTAAAAGAGGAAACAGATAACATGCTAAAAAAATAGTTTGATTGTATCTCACAAATTATTCACTCCCTCTTACCAACTTCCTCTAATTTTTAAGAACATAATTTCTAGGTGGAGACTGGATTACTCTGCATGTCAGGCACCCAAGATCTCACACAGGCAAACTCCTCACCACTGCCAAAACAGCACACCTTCATTAAGAATAAGGTCCCCTCAAAGTATCTTTCTTACTAAAAAGTTCCATTAGAAAGTCACAGAATATTCAGCTGTTCAAATTACAATACAGACGAGGAAGGCAGAAGATCATCAAAAGCAGCTACAGCATGCATTCTCATGGAGAAAAAGAAGATCTAACAAAGCACTTCCCCATCAGGCAGATGACCAAGTAAAATCCTTAAGACAGCTTAGGACTGGCTCATGCATTTAGTTACACAGGTCAGTCAGTCTCCCGATTCCTTCAATTTTGATGTCTCTTGTACTACACGGCATAAAACACTTTTTGTTCAATTTACATCTTTTTAAGTGTTGAGTGCTGCATGTCAGGACATTACAATTTGAAATTCAAACAGAATGCAACTCTGCCCCATTAAAAAGCAAGAAAACAAGTGTGAAAGGATAGAGGTGGCAAGTGCTATATTCTTCTTTTAAGGCTGTATTACAGAATGGTAACTAGATGCATTTCAGGATATAAAAAGGGGTCAGAGCACAATGCACCACCACCGATGAATGCTTGAAATGCTCTAAAAAGCAAACTGGATGTTTCAGTTCAGCGAACTTTAATTTCTTTAAAACTGAAATACTACGGGAAAATATTTCTACCTCAGAAAACAAGCTGAAATACAAGGAGGAATTTTTCAGAAAGCAGAAGCTGTGCTGCACAGAGAGCACTAAGAGAAATTCTATACATAATATTCATTTGCTCATGTCCACTATCAATCTTTTATTAAACCAGAAACCAGGCAGCTTCTCCCCGCAGACTAGGCCTGCATGTACATCTGGGCCACAGAAGACCTGAAGTGAGGTGCTGGCTTCCAAAAATACTTTAAGCAAAGGAGTAACAAAGGAATTCAGATCAAAAAAACCTCAAGGCCAGCCCCTTTAACTTCCCTGGTCATAACAGGACCAAATGGGAAGTTAGGTAACAGTGCTCCCAGACAAGTCTGGAGTATCTCCAATGATTAAGATTCCACCACCTCGCTGGACAACTTGTTCCAGTGTTTGAACGTCCTTTTTGGGGTAAAAAAAATAATAATATTCTGATACCTAATTGAAATTTCTGCCTGTTTATGGTAACTTGTTTCTGCTATCTTTCTATTTTTCTTGGGTATATACAAAGAGCCTGCTTCCTCCTCAAATAGAGCCACCCAGCAACTAGCCAGAAACAGGAATCAGCTCCTCTTTCCACCTTCTCTTCTTCAGACTGTAGAGAACACGGCCCCCGCAGCCTCCCACTACGGCACACGCTCTGGCTGCATTCTGCTGGACCCTGCCCAGCCAAGGAGCTCAAAATTGACCCCAGTATTCCAGATGCAGTCTCACCAGTGCCTAACAGGAAGGAATAATCAATTCCCAGAGCAGCAGGCAATTATCCATAAGGCCATTGCTACTGATCCATATTCCACTTGTTGCCCACCAGGACCCCCCACCATCTTCTACAAAGCTGCTGTGCTGGCCCCAGGTTGTGCATGACTTCATTCTATCTCAGGTGTAACATTCTGCATCAAACCCTGTATTAACTCTTGAGAAACAGTGTGGCTAACCTAGAATGCCAACTGGGCCTTAAACCACTAACCATTTCTCTCAGAGCCTAGCTCAGCCAGTTCTCTACTACAGAGATCAAAAAAAATTAAAATAGACAAAACAGCCCACAGTCCGGAAGATGACACTGAAAACAGAAAGTTCAAAGTTCTAAATCCTGTTGTCCCTTTAGAAGGCTCGCTCCATGGTTTTTCCAGCCTTTTAAACTGGTCCAGGCCAGAAGTGTCCAGTAAAAACAAAATACTTCTTTTAAAAGATACAAATGTATTTTCTAGGATGCTACCGCAACAAACAAATCTCCTTCCACCGTACAGAAAGTTATACATGCAAACATATGCTAACAGTTCAGCAAGCTAATCCTCAGAGCTGAAAACCTGTTTCAAGAACAGGTAAACTTCAAAGCATTTATCAAAAAAAGCTTTCCATTGAAATACATATTCATTATCTTCCCAGACAGGAATGTACTGCAGCACAGTACACGGCAACCGGGCTTAACAGAAAACTGAATCAAATGCACCCATTTGGCTGTAACTGATGGACAGGGTGGACTTGTTACAGGGAAATCATCTTTTCCTTAAGAAGATCATGAAAACAGACAGACTGTACCAAAAGTACTGTAATACTATGAGTCTTCCTAGTTCTAGAAAGAAGGAAAGCTATGTATTTTGATTCTTCCAAAGATTTTCAAAACCAACAATTCAGAATTTTAAAGAATTTGTACTATAACTCTATTAAATAGGTGGCAAATCCAAATTATGTTACACTGACAGACACAATATTTATTGTGTCACTGCAGGTCCTACTTAGCAAGAAAACCGCCAGTATGAAACCCATCTCCATTTACACTTTTCAACATTATGTACTCAAAGAACAAAGGGAATGCTATAATAATCTGAAGTATGTCACATTTTGTGTTTGTGTGTGTATAGACACACAATGCCTATGACTAGGGCAAAATCTTGAATTTGTATATGCACATAGTTACACATGCCTATTTCAGAGAATTTGCACTAATCGCACCAGGCTGTGCAGAAATGAGTAACTGTCATATAAAATCTGGAATCTGTTACTGATCCAACTGTTCCACTTAATCAAAAGCAAAGAGACTCCTAAGAGCTCTTTTGCTACTTCTGACAGCCAATTTCCCAAAGAAAGAGCAACTGTGCTAACGGATCTTAATAATTCACAGGGCCTGGAGAGCTTTTGCTTAAAAAAAAAAAAAAAAAAAAAGGGGGGGGGGGGGAGAGAGGGAGGGAAGCTTTTCTTTTTGACAAAAAACAGCAAATGGCCTCTTGAAAACAGTAAGAAAAGAGTCTGCCCCTGCCTACATGCAAGTCTGCAGAACAGGAGAGTGCCAAGAACAGCGCCACATTTCTCATTCGTTCAATGTATTTAATAGCTTTTTCTTGCCTAGAATGATCTACAACACTGCTGTCTTCAGTGTATTACCTTTCACACAAAATGCTTACCTTACAGAAGCACACCATCTCAGAAGGCTACAGCAACCCTTTATAGATGTTATTGTTCAATATATGACCTTGTTAGAAATCATTAAAAGAACAACTACTACCACAGCCAATTAATCTAAATTTAGGAAGGGATGGGGGGGGGGAAGTCTGGCAAGAGATATGTTTTCTCTGAATTGCAGTAAAAGTACTACTATAATTTTTGTAGGCTATGGAAAAACCCTCCCATAACGAGTAATAACCATTGCTTAATTCCTGAAAGAATAACCAATAAAACTGGCTCAAATAGAAAAAGGACTGAATACCCTGACTGTCAGATACAGCTTTCAGGATCTGATTAAATGAAACTTGCAGAGGATTTTTTCTATAAAATGAAACAAACTTTCTTACCGAACAGTAGAAAATTTCTTAAGCTATTTGTAATAGAGTGTAGCTCTGAAGAAGTGTTCAACTTTATTCTTTGTTATATTAAAAACACATGTTACTGCAGAAGAAAGGAAAGCCTAACTTGGAAGAGAAAAAAATCTGCAAGATCCATTTAAAAAAAGTAGGTATGAAAGTGGTGTTCAATACTGAAGGTAACACAGCTGTGCAAAGCAATTTGAAAATTCTCCAAGTACTTTGATATTAAGATAATTTCATATGAAAGTTATTTTTCTCTTCTAGCTGCTTTAAAAAGAAAAACCAAAAGCCTCTCTTATTTCTCGCTGTCGCTATACATCTATGCAGTTGTGCCAGAGGTCACTGTCCTCAGCTGCTTCTCACAGTTACAGGCATGAGAATGAAGACTGATTCAGACCTGCCAGCTCAGCTCCCACATACACGCCCCCTACGCGCCGTGTCAGATCACTAAAACATATTAAAACTTTTAAATACCTAAATTTTATCCACAAAAATACTACGAATTCAATACCTGAAGTGAACTACACCTACTCTTGCAACCCAGCTTCCTAAATTTGTGGAGCTAACAGATCAGGGAAAGCAGGATTTGTCCCTTTTTCCCAGCGATGAGGTCATTCACCTGTCTTGTAGTTCAAGCTCACATGAGGGTGGCTCTCAACGCAACGTGGAAGTACTACTTACAAACAAATGCACGAACCGATTCATCTACTCCGTGTTACCTGTCACGCGGATTCTGGCAGTAATTCCCATTCACCCCGATTCCCTCACTACCCCGGGGAGAAGCGAGCTCATGGATCAGGCTTCCCGGCAGGAAATGGTTACAGAACAGCAGATGCGGGCTGGCTGAGAGAAAGCACATTCTCTGCCAGAAATAACTCTTCCTAGCTGAAACACTTCAAACAATAACATTTTTACTTTTTTAAGCACTGCCTAAAGAAAAATAAGTACAAAGAGGACTGGAAAGGCTCACAAAATAAGCTAAAGCACAACCAAACCAACAACAGTTAAGAGAGGCTCTTTCTTATACAAAGTAACGGTAAAGTTTTGGAAGCAAAAGAAATAATAAGTTGAAAGACCTTAACGAAAAAATCCACACAGAGAAAATATTTTTTTCATCTGTTTGAAGGAGCATAATAAATGAGGAATAATAAAAGCATAATAATAACAGAAGCATAATAAATGAGCTATCTAAGAATGGCTGAAACTCCACTTTATAGATTAGTGTCAAATGTTTTGTTTTCTTTATGTGTAACTTGATTTAAAACCAGAAATATGCTACTGTTTATTTTCTGGCACTTCATTTTATTTTCTTTTACTTTTGGAGAAAGATAAGATCTTTGTTTCCCAGCCCATAAATCATGAATGAATAAATGAATGCCTTCAGGGTCTTCTATTGTTTGCATGGCACTCCAAGCATCTCCTTTGTCATTCTCTATAAAGACACAAACAAAATAAGGTGGAAGTGAGGTTACAGAAGACCAGTTTACTGGAAGGCATCATGCTTATACTGAAAAACTGCCTGGAACAGCTTCACCCTGAAGAACAGCACAGCATGACAGCTAAAGCATTAGAAATAGTTTCCATTACTCCTACATGACACTTGAGGCAAATTAGTTTGATGTACATATTAAAACCTCATCAGTTAAGCTCAGAATCTGTGGAAGTCCATTGAATTGACAAAGGACATCTCAAAATGGCAAAGCCCATAGCTTCAGAAGTTTCATTAGCACTGTGCTATTAACCAAATGAATTTCAAGATGTCATGTTAAGTAACATGAAGTTTTAAGCTTTCAAGGGAAAAATACAAACCCAAAGGTACACACAGAAGAAAGACTGCATAGTATGCTATACTGTACAGTCTCTGCTACTTGAGAAATTAATTCCATTAATTCTGGAGCTCGCTAAAGAAAAAAATAAACCTGGACTGATCCAAAAAACATACTCCCTAAAACTGTCAGCCAATGCCCAAGAGAAGAAGGTGAACTTTGATCTCAAGCACTGTGAAGCTTACATCTCTGCTAAGATCTCTGTAAGGGAATACAAGTTGCTTTTTCCATGAGTTCAGGCTCTGGATCCCAGAACAGGTAGCAGCAAACAGGAAAGTTGCCCTAGCAACTACTAACTCCGCAAAAGGCTCTGCTGCAGACATATGAAAAGGAAGCAGTTTGCGCACAGAAGCACAAGGACAGAGGAATTACTACAATTTGTACAATTCATGAACAACTTCATCTTCCATTTTCTATGTCACGGCTAGAAATTGTACACAAACCACCCCCAGTAGAAAATGCAGAGTTTCACATACTTCCATGTAATCTTCCCTGCAAACCAAAAAGAGACATTTAATATTTTCATAGCTGTTTTGCTGTTCATATTCGTATTTTCTAAATTGAAATGCAAATACATCTTGGTTATTTTTTCAGGGAGGCAAAAACAGTTCTGAAGCTTTGAAACACAAAAGTATGAGACAGAGCAGAAGTGAAACAGCCTCCAAAAAATAGGTACTCCCGTGGAAATGGCGGGTGCACAAATTGCCTACCCAGTCCCACTCATGCAGTCCACACACAGCAAGTACCAACTGCATCCAGTCTCAAAGCAGATAAAACCCAAGAGAAAAGAGTTTGGTTGATGCATCTTTTTTTATAAAAAGGTTTTTCATCAAGAGAACATTAAAGCAAGAGAAAATTATTACTATGGCAATTAATCTTGTGCACTAAGCAATGCCTGCTATACAGAATTTAAATAAAAATTAAATAATTATACTTTAACATTATCATTATACTATTATTACAGGTTGGAAATAATTTTTAGGTTAATTTCTCAAAACAGTTCATGGAATTCTGATTACTATTTCCATTAAATTGCAATTCACAGGCAACTGCTTGCTCTGGATACCGTTAATATTCCAACTTACTCCTCAATTACTTCATGCAGAGTTCTGGGAAAAACCTACTACGCAGTGCAATTATGGTGTTTGTTCAACACATACCACTATATACACTGTGAAAGATACAAACTTTGATAAGTTAACTTGCAACAGAAAAAGCCAAGGATGTCTAAATTAATGCAACTAACATTGTGCGGCAGTGCAGAAGAGCAATCCAATTTTGGCAAGAAAGTCTTTGAAATGCTGTGATTATTCTAATAAGAAATATTTTTTAAGGAACCAAATAAGGAGTCTGTCTAAACAGAGGTTCATACATAGTAACAGCAACATAATCATTAATTAAGTGATCATTAATTTCTGACATTCACGGAATTACTATTTTCCACAAAAATAGAATCCTTATAACAAAAAGTTACAAATTAAAATTCATTCTCAGCCACTCAAGCAGGAGCACTGTAAAACCTTTAAAAAGTAACAATTGTATACCTCTTCTAAGGCAAAGCACAGTTGTTTCGACTCCATATAAAGCATTCAAGTGACATCTTACAGTATAAGAGGACACAAACATACACCCCTCTTAAGAATACTCAGGTCTCCTTGTAATGGTTAATACTACAGCAAACACATTTGGTTTATTGCTCAGCACAACACATACATAATTTTCAAGAGTACTTTAATGTCAACCTTACAACACCTTAGTATTGCTCACCCAACCAATGCTACTGTTTCTAAAACTATTAAAAGCAGGAAGTTTTATCCTTAATTTCACCTCATTCCCCTCTTCTATAGCACTAAATAGTACTACTGTGAGACCAGTGAATTTGACTTAAAAGCACCAGCTGACATGTAATGCCATTAATAATGACAGTCAGTCTAATAAAATACTTAATGCCTTAAAACTCTCACATTTTGAGCCTGTAAAGGCAGGAGAAAGTCAGATAATTAAACAGCTTTACTATAAAATGCAAGCCCCATCTGGCTGCAGCTCATTTCCCTAACTGCAGGATCATCAAGCACAATACTTGACTTTTCATAAGGATAAATGGAACGGAAAACTGTTTTTGTTCCCTCTCAGTCTTTAAAAAAAGATTTGCTATATGTATGGATACCTGTGCTGGATTACAACTGTGACTGAACTACAGGTGTGCGATATTAAATGCTACAGGACAGGGAGGTTTAGGAGGGAGTAGGTGTTACTTTTTGATAAGCAACAAAAAACTATCCATAAAGAAGGATTTTTTTCTTATGTTTCACAAATCCCTGCCTGCATTATTTGATCACAAACAAATCCAACAAAACCTACTCACAGTATGCTTTTAACAGCTCATTTTATCCTGATTTACATTTTAAAGAGTCCACCTACACATGACCAATATCTGCTAACTCTGAAAGATGATCCAATTAATCAAGTCTGTGCCTGTTCAAATTCATCTTTTAGATTTTAACACTGAGCAACACTTTAAAAATTCCTAGTAAATTATATCACTGTATTTACTACAGGTAAGCCACTTCAATTTTTTCCACAAATGTTATTCAGTGAACAGTTTGAGAATACACAGGCACCTTTCAGACAAATGATGTTTCTACAAACAATTTCCTCTTGTTAACCCTAAGTCCATACAACTTTAGATTAATCTGATACCTCAATGGATGGTAAAAAAAAAACCAAACCAAAAAAACGTTACCGATGCATTTCCACTGTTTAAAATACAGCAGATACCCTATTTTTTTTAATGAGCTCTTCTAGTTTATTAAACATTAGTTTTTATGCTTTTATCCAACACTCTCCACTTAAATGCACAGCTGCCAGAAAACTTTCTCTGGACCAGCTGTTTATAAAGAAATTTCCACCTGTGTGTGCTTTTCCATCAATTACTCAATCTAGAACTTATTTATGCTCCTATCTCCAAACTTAGCAGGTTCAACAGCTCCCAACAAGATTAAGAAGTATTTCACTACCCTCTTTGTCCTAGTGCTAAAAATTACCTCTAACCAGCCACGCCAAAACTACCCTACAGGCCCAGGTCACTCCGAGCTGTTTCTGACCATCTGAAGCAGGTGACCCAACAGCATAAAGATGACTGTTGGACAATATTTTGATTTATATAATCTCAAACCTGTACAAATGTTTTATTTTTCAATCATTTTATATAAACATTACCTCCCAGAATTTTAACTTCTATAAGAAGAGCATAGTGAAAAGCAATTAAGGACTTTGCTTCAGAGCCACTAAGCATTCCATTTACTGAAGCTAAGGAGAGGGTCAAATCCAACAGTGATACTACCACTTCTACACTTGCTTTGCAACTTCTGAGCAATGTAAAACAGAAATAATACAATAGTTTAGTATGTGGCCTCTTGTGAAAACCTGTAGTGAAAGTAATACCATACTCAACTTTATCGCCAGGATTTTTTTTTTTTTTTTTTTTTTACAGCCAAATAATGGCAGCACAGTTTCTGAGTTTCAAGAAATTGTGACAGGGATCCCAGTAACAGTAGCTACAGATACTGCTCTCAGGACCAGGGAAACAATTTACCATGCTTAAAATCCTTAAGAAATGCTTACCAGACAACATTAGTTCAATGTAATAAAAAGAAAGAAACTGATCCCACAGAATAGTATTGCCAAGACTGCATTAAAAAGTTTATTCTATGTAACAC
Organism: Falco cherrug; assembly: GCF_023634085.1. NCBI lineage: Eukaryota > Metazoa > Chordata > Aves > Falconiformes > Falconidae > Falco > Falco cherrug. The sequence goes on from NC_073697.1 coordinate 92,544,827, forward strand.
TAAGGGTAGTTTACCTAATGAATTTGCACTTTAGCCAGCAGTGTTTAATCTTGTCAAATTCTTCCACTGAAGCCCTGGATTGCCATTCCAGTAACGCAAACCTGAATTTGCTCTACAGGGAAAGCCTCCTTTTTTTCCTTAAAATACAGGTTTGTGTCAGCAACAAATTAAAAAAGCAGGAAATCCACTGTGGAAGGACAGCCTGACCAAGGAGAGCCTAATCGATGTACAGTTTCTGTTACGGTAAGCTGCAGGAATCCTAGAGGATACTTCAGGCTACTTGAAGACTGAAATGAAAATGGTATGATCAACATGAAATTAAAGAGCACTGAGGGAGGGGGGCAGAAATAAATTAGTACATTAAAACCAAAATCAAAATAATTAGCTTGATCCTTCAATCACCTTCAGAACAGAAGGCCAAGACTGTGTTAACCGAGTTAACTCATTGAAGTTACAGGAGGAAAGCCATGCCTTCCCTAAGTGGTTTCCCCAGCGGCAGGATTCACCCTTCCTTAACACTGACTCGTTAGCTGAAACCTTGCACTATTCTGAAACCAGTCCGTCTTCAGGAATTCTGAAGGCTTTCAAATCAATTGACCACTTGAAAACAAAAAAGTGCATCTGCCTAGATCTCCTACCTGCCTAGAAAGCCTGCTTGCATTCTCCAGCCTTTCTGGCACAGCAGCCAAATGCAGATCATTGCCTCTAATGCCAGCCCAAACACAGGTTAATATTAAGCTCAGCATTGGTACTACTACTGTCAACATCAATACGTAAAAAGCTTCATTAAGTATGATTTCAGTGGAAAGTGTTTCTACAAAAGCACTGAACTTACCAGCACAGCACCCTTCAAACTAAGGGTTTTGTGAAGATGCTGCAAAGTCTGAAAGGGTTTTAAGAACAGAAAACTGGCAGGAGCTCTGATATAGTACTGGACTGAATCACCCCTAAATGTCACTGCATATCTCTAAATTGCTTACCGTTTTGCAAATCCTTGAGAAATGCAAGTGGAGAGGAGACTAGGGGAAAATCACACAATTGTCTTTTGTTTTCACAATCAAATCACATTTTTATGTGAGGAAATTAAAAAATGTAAAGATTATCTCTGAGTTTATTTTAATCTCGGATACTTGGAATTAAGAAATCTATCATTCCTCAAAAACTTTATCATTTCTTGATTGCTAATCTGTCCTGTTAAAAAAAACCAAAAAAACCAACAACCAACCAGCCACAAAACAACCAAAAAAAACCTCTTTGGCCACCACCTACTCTGTTCCCACAAAGACTGAATTTTGGGAAAGGTCATAAAATATGTTTGCATCAAAAATACTTGACTCACGATAGCCTCTAGGAATGCCTCATTGTGAATGAAAATGTGAGACCATACCATCCATTAAGAACAATTCTGTAATAAATAAATAAATAATCCTGCTTTTTAAGTGTATCTTCTTAAACTATGCATGTATTTATAAACTAGCATATTATGTGTAATACTGAGCCTTAGGCCTCTGTGGAAGTATGGGCGAAACCATTTAACTGTAAGAAAAGCATCATGTTTCAAGTTATCAACAAGGAGTCAGGTTTATGGACTTTCAGTAATCTAAAAATGTTCCACACAACTTTGACAGCTCAAGAAAATGTGTGTATCTAAACCCACATCTGGCCCAGAATATAAAAAGAAAAAGGAGGAAAAAAAAGAAGCAAAGTCACAGCACTAGTTACAATGCAAGTGATTCAAAACCTACACATAGCTCATTATGTATACAAATAAACCTGGCATGGCCTGTCAGAGGAGTAAGTTCCAGATGTTTGCACTTACTGTTCTCTCTACTTAAGAAATCCCATTAAATTGAACAATTGCTTACTGTCTGCAAGATAAGTCCTTGAACAGGTGTGCTGATCAACTTGTTTTACCTTTATTACCTTTGGACAAAACACTCCAAATTTCATTAATTCCATTTACAATTATGAGCCTAATTCATCCCATGTAAAATGACATTACTTGGTCTGAGCTAATAACGGGATTCCTCAGAAGCACTTAAGCTACAACTTCTTCTGCATCTTATTTTTGTAATAGTATGAATACAATAACACTGAGAATACTTAGTTAAAAACAGGTAATAAATACTTTTCAATAAATAGAGCCTCACAAAAAGTTTACATAGTACTTCCATGACCATTTTAGTAATACTCTTTATATCCTGGGCATTCTTTGAACTGAATTTCAAGCCAGTTTATGTCAAGAAATAGTTATTTACTTCAACGGTCTTGTCTTAGTGTTAACTAGCAGTGTCTTTTGGCTGAGACGCATTTCAGAACTTACAGTTTACAGCATCAGCGACCCACAAATCTGTGATTTCCTAGAAAAGAAAAAGAACTCCACACCTGCCATCAGAAGTCACCCAAAATGGGCAGCTCCTGTTCCATCAATTTGCTGTGCTCCTTCCTCACAGGGGCTGCTCTACTGATACAGAGGACATCTGCATGCATTTGGTGGAAGTCAGGTAAATTAAGAAATCTCTGAGCTGAATTTTTAAGCAACAAATAATAATAAAAAAATAATTTAAAAGGATGTGGATTAAAAATATTTTTCTCCCCTTACTCTTTCTTCCTCACATGCCCTAAATGCATGGTCATCTATTTCTTTCAGCAGCAAGGATCACAATTAATGCTTCCCTATTACAAGTACTATCAGGTAATTATTATATAGAGTGAATCCCTTTAAATCACTTTCGTTAATTCTTTCAAAAAAAAAAAATGTCAGATTTAACACAAGAATTACGTAGATTACAGAAGTAACCTTTTAATGCAATTCTAGAGACTATTACTCAGTACAAAGAGTGTTTTAATACTTTTTTTAGTCGAGTGCCTTACACCATCCACAAGGCTTTATTTCAGGAGTGGAACTTGCAAGTGTTTTTAGACTGTAAGTAACAACGTATTTTCCCCATTTTAAGTAGCAAGTTCTCATACAGTTTTCCCTTACATAGTATCTCTGGATTTATACATGTGAGTGACCTCAAACAATAGCTGTAACTGAAGAATTTCTACTCTGAGCATCTAATGGGTTTATTATTTATTACTTTAAAAAAAAAAAAAAAAACAAAAAAACCAACCAACAAATAGATTTTAATAAATCTCTGCCTGTTGGCATTTTAAGCACATCAGACATCTCACTCAGGTAATTCAGTCTTCATTATGCAAAGGACAGCTATATACATACATACAGACTGGGTAACTAAAAATTAATAAATGAAATCCAGGAGCCCTAAGAGGCTAGCAAGTGCCAAAAGCAGCAGGAAACTTATAAAGACTGATGTTACGTAAAGAATCAGCTCACTTACCCTTTAAAGTGGGAGAGGGAATGGAAACAAGGGATGCAGGAATCCCTAACACCCATCAGATTTCAGGGTTTTAATTACTTGTCAGAAGTTACCAAGTAGTACATAAATATTGAAAGCCAAGTATACTTAAAAACAAATATTGTTATTACATAACACAGATTATTACAAATTACAAAAAAATGCAAATAAAGACACCACCATTTCAGTTTTGGCTCACTTCTCAAGTGCAAATTCCTCGCTGCAAGGTATTACAGAGAATTTGGAGTCTCCCTCCAGTGTATAGGATACATACTGCTTCACCAAAGTAGAGAATGGCAGCAGTTCAGTGAGTTTGGATTAAACAAAGACCAATTACGTGCTCAAAAAATCCTCCAATGCCCCACCCCCACCCCACCCCCCGCCAAAATCTGTATTTGCAAATACACAAACATGTCAATACAAAGAGGCACACAGAAGTACAGCAGCTTCACTACGCGATAGTGGTTCAGCAGCTTCACTACGCGGTAGTGGTTTCATGTCAGCTCCATCATGCTGAAAGTCAGAAGTCTCACAGCTGCCAGAAACAGAATCTATTCTAGATGGCTCTGTCACCAGGGGCTTCATAATAAAAATCAAATAATTTCATAGGAAAAAAGGGACCCCAACAAAACCCACACACTCTCCTGGTTTTCTGTTCAAAATGAGGAAATAAACTCCAGCCTCCTTGCAATAAATGTTATCCTGTAACTTCCACAATTTAGACTAGACAGTTAAATACATTTATCTTCTTACAACACTAACAGGTTAATGTGTTTCCAAACCAAAGCACTGAAATAAAGCAGGTCTTTTAATGAAATCTACAAAGTTCATAAGGTAAACCATTTGAAATTTTGGTCTCACTTAACACAAATAAAAGCCCCCTAATGTGACTAAACACAACAATATATCACTCATGCTCATCATCTTCCACTCAGCTTTTTTCTAGTGACAGTATTCCTTAGTTTAAACAAATAAACATATTCTTGAAGTATAGTCAAATATTTTTACAGCTGACAGAGTTCTTCCCTCACTCAACATGAGAGCTGAACAGGGACAAACAAGCAAGCAGTTAAAAAAAAAAAAAAAAAAAAAAAAAGACAGAAAAAAGCATCAACTGTTACTTGAATTAGGTCAGTAGCATCAACAGCCAACGAAGTCCCAACACAGAGTAAACTTAACCTACACCACAGAGTCAACTCAACCTACACAAACAAATCTACAAAAGCAATCCACATTTAAGCCTTACATGCTCAGATTCCTGAAATAACAAACATAAATTTAGCTTTGGACTGTATCTCCTCTTAATGTTGGGAAAACTCTGTAAACTCTACTTAAGCCAAACCAAAAAAGTTACCAGAGCTGGTTTTCTAACTCTATAACCTCACTTCATCAGTACTTGAAAACAAAGACCAGTCTAACAGCAGGGTTAGAGCTGTAAAGATACATACTGCACAGTACTCCACCATCGTAAGAAAAGCAAATAGGAAACAACAGCCTGACAAAACACAGATTTAAGAAAAAGAAATTCAAAGCAATAAAATGACTGGGAAGACTCAGGGCTGATAACAATTTATTGAAGGAAAGAAATGCTCATCAGGATGGGGAACCATGGGGAATGCCAGCACATTCTTTGAGACCACAGTACTATCAGACATACTGATACAATATTTATTAGCAACCCAGATCCAAACAGCAGCAGCCTCTGACTAGCCCCTCTACCCCCCCAACAGATTTGGTTGAAGCACAATGGCACAGTGGATATAGAGTAGGATGAAGTTACTCATACGCCAGGATACCCACCTTAAAAGCCGTATGGATCAGTTGGAAAACTGATGTACAAACAGTATTTTATCCTGTGAGAGGTCAATATTTATGCTGCCCTAGGAAATTCTTTTCATTTCAAAAGCATCAAGAAAGCTGAACAATGTTGAAACATACAAACACAAATAAAAGAGACCAGTGGGAATGCATGTATTTACTGCTACCAGCTTCTCACTGTAAATAGTATCCTGCCAGGCTCAATACTTGAAAGCAACTTCTCGAACAATATCCAACAGTCATCTCTCTTTTGGTGTGGGATGAGGAAACATCCATTAGTCCACTCCTTAATAGTGGAAATATTTTAATGCTCACATTCTGGCTGCTGACTAAAACAAGTTCCCAGTGAGCTTTGAAAAAGGCATTAAGGGGTGGCCAGTAATTTTATCATGGAAAAAAAAGAATTCCACTATGAACACTGAGGTTCCAAACACCTTCTCTACCACCTTAATCCTCACATGTGAGCACAGAACACAATCTACCTACAATACTTTGATTAACAAAGAACACAGAGTAACACAGCAGGAAAACTTGGACTGAACCAAAGACTTTCATCTAATGGGACCAAAGGTAAAGGAAATTGGTTTTCACTATTACAGCTTTTTGAAAAATCCACTTCTCAAAAAAGAAAACTTTTGGGCTTCAACCAGAGGTTTTTTCTTAAATATTTCTTTTTCCTCTCTTTCTCTGAAGACAAAATTACTTGCGCTGCCCTAGGCAGCAAGAAGATCTTAGATAATAAGCTCACTAGGAAATGGGGCTCTTCTGACTGTGAAGTATATTTGAAAGTCTAATGTTATTTTGGCAATTCAGAATTTTAACGCTACTCAATCTATATTTTAAATTTATTTATGCTTCATAGACATTTTCATTAGAGAAAGTATAGGTTGAGGAAAAATAATAAGGTAAAAAATATCATAAATGAACTACATTTTGATAATTTTCATAAACTGTTCAGCTCTATTTGTTCAAATGAATTCAGCAAGCAACAGTAAAGATAGTTAGATGAAGATGTAAAACCAATTCAAAGATGATGGATTCACAGAAACCTAAAAAAACAACAGAAAACCAAGAGGGTAGTTTATCATTATTATTATAAAAGACAGCATGCATTAAATTCAATGCAAAATGCAGGAAGTACTAATGAGGTACAGCCAAGGGTTCAGAAATATGGTAAGTGGAGATGTTTATATTAAATCTAGCTGTGCCTCTTGCAGATGAGACTATGTTACTGAGAAGAAGTACTGCTGTTATGTTTTAAAGCAAAAATACAAACCCCAGCATCGTTCCAGAAGTGTACGTTAAACAGACGTTTCTATGAGAAGTATTTTGCCATGCTAAACACTGAACTTTTGAGAATTCTTAGGCAACATAAAACCAAACCTTTTCACGTACTAAGTGTTCAAGATGACATTCTTCAGAATTTCAGCCATGAACAGGAGACACGAAGTTATTTTGCTTTTTCATTTACATACTGATACTGAAGTGATTTCTAGCACTTATTAAATGAACATGAAAATTCATCAGAAAAGTACACCCAGTATTAATAATTTTCTAAAACCATTCTGAATAAAATTTAAACATTAAACCCAATAAATTATGCCTGAAAATTACAGGTAATGACAGCCTCCTTCTCACTCCAATCCCTTGTAACAATTTCAAGCTTCCTCTGAAATGGTAAGCAAAATAGCTTTTAAAATTATTTCGTTTTTTCAATCACAGATATTTAAAGAATAGACTCAGGAAGAAAGTACAACATTAAAATCAGACATTGCTGGTGGTACAGTTTTCCTTACTAAATTACAGCAGTAGATATGGAGAATAATCAGGTATCCTGGGGAATTTTTCCTGCAGCAAGGTGTTTTCATATCATGGTCCATCTATATTTTTATTACTTATTAAAAAAAAAAATCAATATACATACAGTACAGCGTCTCGCTATTACTCCCCTTTATATTCATAAACACCAATGTCTTCCAGGCTTTAACAAGAGAAAAAACCCTGTGTTACCCTTTAAGAAATTAGCATGTTTAGGGTTTGGAAATATCCACTGTAGGAAATAACCAAGTAGGAAAAAAGCTGAAGCTCCTGAAGATCTTAAGACTTTTTCCTTAATAATCTTTTTCCTTTTCTGGGTATCAGGGTTATCATGATATTGAACAAAACAGTATTATTTCGCTGTTTTGGTTTTTTATATTAATTTCCTTTTCCTCTTTTTTACTTTTTTTTTTTAAACAGCGATGTTGCACAAAAAAACTTAACTGTAGAAATCAAAAGGAAGATGGGCAATTAGTGGTTGATCTGCTAGATCTGCTTCACGGAGATTTTTTATTTGACCCCAGGAATGCTAGTTGCTCAAGCAGACTAAACAAATTTGATTCATTTCTCTGTGTGAGGATTGGGGTGTCCAGATCTAAGCCAGGCTGGCAAAGTTTAGTAGTAGTTCACATACAGCATTACACAGCCATAGCCACACTAGTCTTCCCCGCTCCACCCTACCCCAGTCTGCCAGGAATAAAGTCTGAACATCTCCAAAGTAGAAGAACAAATTCTGAATATCAACGACTTATGATTCCCTTAAAAGAAAAGGATGTTGCTTAAGCAGAATTACTGAGGTCTGCTATTCAAAAGCCACAGCATCATAAATTTTCATCTAGGATAAAGCGTTATGTTGTTATTTTGTGTTATTAACAGGTTTTTTGACTCTGTGCCAAATTGCTTTGATAGTTATCATAATGCATGAACCCATCTGATACCTGTGTCTACAGGAACGCATAATCACAGACAGTCAGCAACAATCTGTTTGCCTAGAGACAAAACTTAATTTTCTTCTACAGACTGAACTTACTTTTATGCCACCTGGTTTAAATAAACTGCTAAAGTTTTGCTTGTTCCGATGTGAACAGCTGCTCCTTGAAGATGAAGGGACAAGGCCAGGAATAGTTAATAATTTTAAATGGAAACACTGTTGAATCATTCATTTTCCTCAGAACAGATTGCGTAAAGCCTTCTCTGTGTTTAAGTCTAACCAACCTTTTAACTAGAAATAGTAATCCTTGTTGAGATTTTCCTGTCCTGGCACTCGTTTCTCTTAGAAGTGTCCATCTGGCTTCTAGCCAAAGCTATAAACGGCATTTATTAAAACCAAATTTTAAGAGACAAGGGAAGGGAACTGAAGACAAGAACCCAAATCTGTGTAGGTTTTTGCCTACAATGCACTGACTTCTCCTTTCCCAAATCCAGAAACATCATATGTTCTCCCCACATCTTCTTTCCATTCCAGCCTCTCACTTGTACACCAATTCTCTACATCAAAAAAGTTGATCTCTATCAGCTTTCATAGCTGCAACTTTTATGGCTCTCTTTCTATCTCTGCTCTCTTTCTATCTCTCCAGTAATGCCTTCAGTGTCTCAGATAAGATGCCTGCTTTCTTTCAATTTATCTACTGTATCAGAAGAGGAAGGTAAACAATCAATGTATTAATGTATACTTATTCACTAAATAAACTATTAAATGCAAAATAAAAGGCACTTATAAATTGGTAATGCTAAGACATGATTGCCAGAAACAGGTAAATTTTAAAAGTGCAACTGGTAAGGTCTGAAGGCAAAATACAAAATAGAACAAGTTAATCTAAATGTAAGTTCTTCACATATTTAGAATAGAATTAATTGTAGCATTACAAATTTTGTTTCACATCTTTAAGTTAAATTTTAGCCAAGTGAAAAACAAACACAAAAGAATGGAAGAATTATTAATCTAGTAAAATAAGTGCAATGTTTCTTGATAGCCAAAAAACACAAAAAAGGAATCTAAGTAAAGAAATGTTAGGTGATAGTGCTACTTCATTGACAAAACAAAATAAAAACACAAACAGAAAACACCTGTGTGTTCCTGGTTACAGGATGGTGGATTTGGTTGCAAACAACCTCTCCTTCCTGGTTCAGTTACATTTAGCAAGGAAGGAAGAAAAACCCAAAACAAAACCACACAAACCCAGAACAAATCGCTAAACGGGGGGGGGGGGGGGACGACGGGACGGGACACACCCCCCCACACCCCCCACCCGGCTTATAGAAGATTTAAACACAAGATTCCCTAACAGCTTATTTAATTTTCAGATAGAAGTAGTAGTTTCCATGTTGGATGGAATTAATTCACCTCTCCAGGCCTTCCTCACTTTTGCCTTCTGTATGTTCCACCTTTACAAACTTCAAGTCCACAACTCAGAAGTTACATCATTCGAATCATACATTACGCAAGAAGATAAAATGTAGCATCTCTCCCTAAAAACTGGTCCCCAACCAGTTTTTCAGTTCCTCTCCTCCTGTTTTTAACCCAGTCAGTTCAGCAGATGCCCATGAAGTACTTTTGCTAGGACAAAGCAACAAGCAGTTTAGGGGCAGAGCCTTCTCTTCCCTACAGATTATCTGTGACTTAAACCACCTTGGAGTAGGGGAACCCAGCAAAACATACAGGCAGTACGCTCAAAGAGAAGTTGGTAATGTGAGCAAGTTCTCAAATGGGGAACACCTCACAACAAGTCACTGTTAATGTCTGCAGTGAATGGGGTTTCAAGAATTATGTCTGACAAATTTGAGGGGGGCAGAACAAGCAGGGACTTTAAATACATAGAAACAGTCTCTGGCTAACAAATATATCATTAAGCTGGAGGTTGCTGGAACTTTGGGGATGAACTGGAAAACACTTCACTGTATTCTTGCTCTCCTCTTGCACCCTTTCCCTAGACATTTGCTAGGTCATTAGCAGTTGTAGGATACTAAATGGATCTTTGATCCTACATAACTCTGTCAGATCCCCGAGCAAATCCCCCCACTCCTAGGGGCTCAAATACTTGGGCTCAGGCCAGCTTTGACAGTGCAGCCATCCAAGCATGACACCAAGAGCTGTAAGAAGCCTCAGCAGGGGCCTGTCCCCCTTCTGCTGCTCCTAGCTCAGGCAGAGCCTAGGGCGGGAGCCAAAGCTTAAAGCTACAGCTCTGTGTCTACTTCTGCCTGATACTGTAACCTCTCCAGTTCTGGTCCTGAGCCACTGATGTCGCTTTCCGGCTTGGCATGGGACCTGCTTCATCACTGTGGACTTGCCTCGTGGTCTGGACTGTTGGCTGGTCACCACCTCACACTTCATCTGCTCTTCTTGATCCAGTATTGTGATACTATGACCTTGGTGAGCCCACTGCCCCTGCCTGTTCTGCTGTGATTCTCTGCTCCCAGCTTATACTTTCTTATGGAGCAGCAACCTTTCCTATGTTTATTACTATTCTAGTTGCTTAATCTTTTCTTATAGGAGCAAGAAAAACAAAAAAATCAAGGTGGATTAACACTGAATTATGCAGGCATTTTACAGAGCGCATGAAAGACATCAAACCTGACAATTCTCTAAAGCAAAGACACTACTAGCCACAGTAACACTTAAGAAAATCCATTCCTTAGAATACAGGATAAATGTAATATAAAAGCCCACCCGATTAAGGTGGTATTAATTAAAGGAATTCACTTGCAGATTTGTCACATTCACTTTTTTTTTTAATAGTAATTCTTTTCTTACTTCCTATTCCAGTATTGGCACAAAGGAATTTTTAACTGAGTTTCACTCAATCTTAAAAAACAAACATTAAATGTAGTTTAAAATAGGTGGGTTTATTCCTCCTCAGTTCTACATGCCAA